>NC_056743.1:460450253-460720253 GCF_019279795.1 Protopterus annectens
CCGAGGTAAAAGAATTGGAAGTGGGATCTTTAGAAAAGGCCAGGAGCAAATTATATAGAAAAAATGGAAACTGTGGGAATACATGCAGAAAAATGTTTTGGAGAAGGAATGAGGTTTACGGGAAGGCAAAAGATAACTAACTTACATAATGTTGGACTGATTATATTGCACAGAAAAACATATGTGATGTATAACATTTGTAACTGTAAATATGTTAATACGATTTGTTTTCCTTTATATAAATGTAAGTTTGCCTACCTCACAAATTATAATTCAATAAAAGTGTTCTAAAAGGAAAAATGGACCCTAGACCAGCCTACTCATCAGATGAAGTTAAAAAGATACTTCAAATTGGATAATTTAATACGTTTCTTTATTTCCTACTCAAGCACAGTGTTATTACCAGTGATTCTAATTAGGACTAATATATAACTATCGACTATGGGATTTGTAATTCCAGAATATCACCGAATGGAATAGGTTTATTTAAGCACAACAAGGGAAATTGGCTAGACTTGAAACACCCTACTAGGGTAACTAATCTAGTACTTACCCATGAACCTATATATTTAAACTGTATTTTTGTGCAATAATGTGTACATTTCTTATCTGCATTATTGCACATATGTTGACATACTTCTATTCTACTTAACCAGTGTAATAATGTAGCGTAAGCAGTCCGTACCTTACTATCCCTGGGGTTTTTCTCCCCACGACTGTACTAAACAAATGCAAAGTTTACCAATTAATACAAAAAAAAAAAAGGTGTAATTAGATGATTTGGTTTCACCGACTAAAGCAAATGCGACACCTCGGTTCCATGATGATGATGACTGACTGTACTTTCGGCCTATGTCACAGCTGAAAAGTATCCCTGTAACAGCAGCCAGCCTGGATAACAAATAAAATAATGGTTCAGTTCCCTCTAATGAAAAAAACACGCTGACTTACTGACGACACACACATATATATATATAATTGCACACATATATATATATATATATATATATATATATATATATATATATATATATATACACACACACACACACATTTGCATTTTTATTTAGCCTTGCTCTTTCTTTTCTGTTCAATCAGTGGAAAAAAAGGGTCCAAAAAGAGCAATTTACTTAACTGATTAACTAACGAAATCAAATTAAAACTGCAACAATCTTATCTACTTTACAAGATTACTTCTGTGTTACCTAAGAAAAACAAAAGCCACTAAGTGCACAGTCTACCAACCATGCCTCGCTTGACACAGTTAATTAAATTACTGCAACTTCTTCATAGACAAAGACAACACAATCAATAACAGACTATTACATGCTTAGCTAATAACCAGACAGTGACCAGTGGTGAGAATTAAACCTTGTACACTGTGCCTGTGAGGTAATCACCTTAACCATCATGCCAACCCCCAACTTGTTTCCACTTAATTACCTTCTATCTGGTTCACTGGCTACATTTGCTACCCAAATTAGATAAAGTCATGCTGAACCATGAAAATGTTTAATCATGTCTGCTGCCTCTTTTAAACTATGATCCATGAACACATTTAATCTCACCTAATACGAAATTTTGACTTTCTACCATTTCGGCTTATCTGATCTGTACTTAATGAATTCTACTACAAAACAGAAAGGATGCATTCAAAGTAAGTAATGTATACAATTTAACCCATATGTCATAACATTTATTTGCATACATATTACACACACAAACATATGAAAACATACAGAAAATGATACATGAGCATACTCAGCATTATGCATTATTAAACTTTTATCTTATGTGAGTATATCAGATTCGATACAACAGCTATATGCACAATTAACTGCATAAAAACTCAACATTTGTTAAACAAAGCTTTGCATTTCAGTGTGTCCCTTCTACAGAAAACCACTAGTCTCTACAAGCTATTGTGTATTCAAATGACTCACCTTTTTAAGGAACTTTATTCACTGAACTGAAACAAGGCCACTGGCTAATGACATCTCGTTGATATTCTAACACTACCGAGTGAATTCTTTCAAAAGCAAGTTGTCACTATCCCCTTATATGTTCCATCATGCTTCCTTCCAACTCACTTAGCAGACTGATCATACTGGAGCAAGAGGAATACATTTCTTCCAACTTTAAATAGGTTCACAGGTTTGTAGATTAGTACTAAGCTAACTGCCCTTGTGAGCTATTTTAAGCCTAGCCAATTATCCCTTGCAAGACTCAAACCCTGCACCTTGTGTTTGTAAAGCAAACACCTTAACCATTAGGCCACTCTCCCAACCCCTAATTATTAAATTAGGCTGTGGGAAGGTGCTGCCTACAGAACTTAACAGGCAAGTTACTTCTTTTTGCTTTATATGGGTAATTGCCATGAAAAGGACTTTAAGGTAGACTATGAATCAGTAGTATCAAAACAATGGGTTAATACCAAATTTCTCATGTGTTTTGAAACTCAACACTTTTAGGAAATTGAAAGCTACAGCATTTCAGCAATGCCAGAACAAACTTTAGCTGATCACTTTCCCCTGAAGAAAACAAGATGCAAGCCCAAGCTCACATGTGCACTAACTGGATTTCCTTGGTGGTCACTAAGGAAACTGCTCTGCAGTCTCTCCTTTGGGTAAACAAAACATCAACCGTTTGTGGAAATAAGAGGAACTGCAGTACCAACACCTACCGCATTTCCTATCTACAGGTTGTCGAAAGCAGAGCACAGGGTGGTAGGGATTAAAGAACAAATATATAAAATATCCCTGATGGCTGCTTTAATGATGCCCCCTCCCTAGTCAATCCTCACTCCACTGATGGAAATGAACACTTTGTTTAGACTGGGCGAGAAATGACAATCAAGAAGCAATGGTAAAGTGTTTAAAAGGTTCTTTAAAAACCTGCTTAAAAGATACCAAACCTACAATAGATGCACACTAGCATGATATGTAATGATACAAATCTATCCACACTAGCATGATATGTCATGACACAAATCTATCCACTACCACTGAAATAAAGGGCCACTACATGGCAAGCAGAGCAGCACCCTTGCACCTAGATAATTGGATGGACAGCCTTAAATTACCCTGCTTCTCCCTAATTGAAGCTGGGAAAAACTTCTGCATATACATTACTAACTAGGCATATAATGGTGTGCAGACTGACTACCTAGTACTTAACTATCAACACAAAAAAGAGACACTAAATCAAGATTCCCTCTGCTTGTTCTATTATTTGGGTGGATGGTTCTGTACACTACTTCCCTTCATGCATGCTGACCATTAAGCCTCTGCTATTCATTCCCTTTACTGGGCATCCCTAGTGATGGAGATGGTTAGGAGGAATCATCAGCCAGGTGGCCATGGAGTGATTTCTGCTCTTGCCAGCATCCAGGCAATAACAGCATTTGTACTACGGCCCCAAACCACACCCAAGTGGCCAACATGAGCACTGTTGGCACTGGGGGAGACCTTATACCTTCCCTAATATATGAATGCGTCCACAGCCATATTAATGGGGACTAAAGTCTTGACTTGGGATCACAAACTTAGCATCTCTGTTCCTGGCTAGTTCAGTACAATGCAAACTTTATCCAAGATGCCAATCATACGAAAGGAAATCACTTCTCCCTCACCTCAGGATGGGTGAGCCAACATGAACCACTTGCTCACTTCTGTCCTACCCAGCAACTCTTCTTTTAACATGCTCCACTTCCAGTGACACTCCTGCCCACTCCACTGTACCTCTTGTTGTTACTTTTCATTTTATTATTACCCTATCAATCTTAATTTATTACAAACTGAAATTACTATATTTTGTCAGTATTGTATGTTGTTCACTTGGCCACATCTTATTTCTTCTGCTAAGGAAAAAAATGATATAATTTATATTCTTATCCATGATTTTTGCTCAGACCATCAATGGAGCAAAAGGTTGGAAACAAGCTGAAAAATGCACAATATACCATCATCAGTGGGTTACAAGGTTGGAAACAAATTGTAAAATGCACGACTTCCTCTTGTTATTCCTTTACAGTCCTGACCAGTTCCCTTCTTGTATTATTTATATGGCCACAGTCCCTGAGGCCCACTCTGGACATCTGAAAAGGTGACAACTCAGGTATGCTACTGTGCAAAACATGGAATTATCAACCACTCGTATTCCGTCTGTACACACTTCTCAACCAAGGAGCAGTAAAAATCATAGTACTGACCTTTAAAACTTAACAGCAGAAGATCAAACAAAAGAGACCTTTATATTCCAGAACAGAAAGTACTAAATCAATAAGCTACCTATTGATAAGGCTGAGGAATATTTTCATAGCCTCTGGACTGTTATTTTATAATGTATAAGCCGTTGTACAGGTACTCACAATGAAAGTCAATACATCGTAGGAGAAGGAACTCAAACTGAGAGCAAAAAAACAACATCACTTCAGCACTGTTATATGCTGCTATTCTAATGAAAAAAAACAGCACAAATGGAGCTCATCGCGTTTATAAACAGTGCGCACATGGGTTTCCTGCTTTCCGGTGAGCTATCTAACCCCGGTAGCAATTTTTTTTTTAGCTCAACCATTGATACCCTCATGACAGAAAAAACACCACTGATAGTGTCATACAATAATACGCAACCCAACAGCAGCACATTCCTGTAGAATCTTACCATTTGATTTATATTTCATCCTCCGCTTTGTTAAGACGATCGTAGCTCCACACTCAAGGCTGAATGGCCCCCTACTGACGTCAAGGCAAACGTTGTGGGGCGGGGAAAGGGAGGAGTGGAGGCCGACTCAGTTCTTGGTTGTCAAGCGAGATAGGGTTGGACTTGGCCATTTGTTACACGACATCTTCACGTGTTATCGGCCATTAGTAGCACGATGCCTTCAAGTGTGTTTTGTAAATGAAGATCTATATACGTCTCTATTTTTTAATAACTCATATATAGTTACATTCTAATTGTAACGAGGTTTTTCTGCATTTCTAATAACTGGTGTACAGGTTACTGCTCTTCATCAACTAAACTGGCTAGAACTCCCCCACCTAGTAATATTAAACCAACTTACTTGCCCTCACCCACAAAATCAATCACAACCCCAGTAACTGCCCTGCATTTTCATCCCTGGTCCAGCTACATGTCAACAGCAGGCCCCTTAGGTTTTCCATAGATCACTGCTCAAAATAACACAGTGTCATAACTATCATGGTGACTCCCTCTACTCAAACAAAATAGCTAAGTACTGGAATTCTCTTCCTCTAAACATACAAAACACTCCCTGCTATTCATCTTTTAAAATAATATCTTAACAGCAACTAGCTCTGCCCTATTAGTTCTCCTAGATAATCCCTCTCTCATGGTATATTCTCACCGAATCTCTTTCACATTAATTTCAGCTCTGGCTATTTCTCTTCATACGTTATAATGATTATGTTCACTGTAAGAGATGTATTTTAATGCTATCAAATTTTAATAAGTCACCAAAATTCTATATTTAACATTCTACACTAGGCCTTATTTGCAACATTCTCTAATTTTACTTTTAACATATGATTATAGTGCATTTTCTCAATTCTTAATTATTAGATTCTGTATTAATACTTGTGTTGTGCTTACTAATGTAATTCTGCACTATTACTTGTGTTGTTCTTTTTGGAGCTTCTCTCCCCAGGTCTCCACTGAAAATGGGCTACCAGCCCAGTCGGACACTATCCAAATGTAAATAAATAAATAAAATTTAATAGTTAATTTGTGTTATTTGTAAAAGTAAAAATGTTGATTTCAATTTAAGACTAGTTTGCTACCTGTATGGTTTGATTATAAAAGTACATACTTTAAGGGAGTAGACCTTTCTCCGCACGATGGTTGGGATGCAGTGTAATTTTGCATTAAATGCAAATTTTCTCCAACTTCTGTTTATAGTTTTGCAGTAAGTGGGAAACATACCTGTCAACTGTCTAGATTTCAGATTTTTTCCTCATACTTTTGGTCTGATCCTCATAAAATCTATGGTTTTCTGGCAAATTGCTGGGGTGATCTGAGGACTGAAGTCCCTAAATTATGACATACATTTGAGTTTCAGACTTTATATCCTTCAGAAAAAATGCGTGCTAAGACAAATCCTGTTGTTGTAGCAAGTTTTTAAGTTTCTAAGAGCGACATTTAAAATCTGTACCTATTTTTGGGCCTTTGGTTTCTATTCACGTCAGGTTTTGTCCAGATTACTTGTGCTAAGAGATTGAGAGCTATTCTGGGAAATATTGATAAGTTTGCAAATGTTAGCTGTGTGGGCTTATCAAAAAACTATGTGGGAATAATTATTCCTTTTTAAGCTATTCTGTAACAATGGTTTAAATTTAAATTGTATAGCTACAAGAGTCAATATTAACAATTGCCAACAACAGGGACTAATTTTCTGTGCTAAAGTAGTCTATTTATAACTGCAAGTTCAGGCATGAAAAATCAATATGTTCTGCTGAGAAAAAAATATGAATTTTAAGTAAAGCAACATTACCATTGTATTTTAGTATATGTGACTGAACGGGTAAAGGTGTGTGTGAATTTTTTCATTTTTATTCTGATTCCTGTAATCACTAAGTATTAATGTACATTATGCATACCTCTCAACTGTATGAATTTATTTATTTATTTTTATTTTACATTTGTTGACCAGGAAAGTCCGGCTGGAAACATGCCCATTTTCAGTGGAGGCCCAGGGAGAAAAGCTCCATATACATAAAATACTCTATCATATTACTACAGACTAGTAACTTTTAAGGATACTACTACAAATTTTTGCAGAATGTCAAGATTTTTGCCTCATATTTTTGGTCCATTCCTGATAACATTTGTGGTTTTCTGTCAAATCACTGAGGAATGAAGTCACTAAATTATGAGAGACATTTGAGTTTTAGACTTTGTATTCCTTCAGAAAATGAATGCAAGCACAAATCTTGTTATTCTAAGAACTTTTTAAGTTTATAGGAGCAATATTTAAAATCTGTCCCTATTTTTGGGCCTTTGTCTCCCCATTATTTTCAGCTTTGTCCAGATTTCTTGTGATTAGAGGTTGACAGGTATGATCATTACGTAATCATGTAAGGCTGTTTAAAGATCACATTTTTTGCATTTTTATGTCTTGGGGAGGGGATAGCTTTTAGTTTATCGATTCAAATTATGTCATTGTTTTCTCTTTATTTGGTGTATGTTACTGAATGCACAGAAAGTATATATGTATTTTTTTCCTTTGGACTGGATTCTCATACTTAGCTTTTTTTCTCGGTGGCTATTAATAATCATCAATGGTGAATATAAAACAGCCAAAAATTCACATCTATTTTATTTTTTTTTGTGTTTGTTTGTTTGTTTTTTGTGGGAAGTAAATACCTTTTAAAAATTATGTTTAAAACAGAGAAACCAAGTTTTATTTCTGCATAAAAAAGTGCATACACTCTTGTGCATGCAAATACTTTTCTGTATAAAAATAAAACTTTGTTTCATGCCACTATTTGAGTAAATTATAATTTAAAAAAATTTTCTGATCATGGACGTCTAAATTAGTCATTGTATATTTACAGCATTAATATTAATATGGCAGGAGGAGGCATGTACATCACTCTGGAGGCTAGTATAATTAAGAGTCCATTGCTAATGTATGGGGATGATAAGAAGATTGATGAGTGCTTTAGCACGAGTAACAAGCACACAGATGTCCCTCTCACCAGGCTGGATAAGGAAAAGGTCATAGTCAGATGTCGGTCAGGTGCCAGGATAAGCCATATCACACATGCACTCAAGTCTCTCAACAACAGGTACTGTTATGACTCTGTCATAGTCCATGTTGGTGTGAACGACTTGAGATGTGCCTCTCTGGACTATATGAAGACAGACATGCCTGAGCTCTCAGACTATATGTTGCAGACAGGTAGGTCCCTAACCTTAAGCAGCATTTTACCTTCATGTAGAATGATGCCTCAATACAAACAGAAAATGATTTACTTCAATAATTGGTTCAGTTTCTGGTGTCATTCTAAGGAGATCCAGTATCTGTCAGCCTGGGATGACATGGCTACTGGCTAAGGCTAAAAATCCAAATAAATCGAATCCAGACTGGCGGATGAAGAATTATTTAATAAATACAAATACAACCTAAAACCAAACTTGTTGCACAAAATACCAAAAAGTAAGCGCTTTCGTTTGTACTAATGACAAACTTCCTCTGACAAATACACATCATTTCCTTCTACTTTATAAGCATTAATGAAGGTCAAATTACATTTCTCATTTATCTATCTCCCTATGAGTCATAATGACACACCCCTAAATCACTTGCACTATATCAATGTATAGGGGAAACTATAATAATAAATAGAAATGTATAAAAATAAATACATAATAATAATATGTGGTGTATAAAATTGACTTAACTATAACCATAAAAAATACACCTTAAAAAACATTCTGAACTTAATTAATACATATTTACAAACATGCTTAAAAAATACTTGCATTAAAAAATGCACATTATAGCAAAATGCTAAACTTACCAATTAACGTTCTAAAGCCTTTAATTTCAGAACACTGCCTAGAGATAACATGCCATTCAACCCTGGTCAAGAATGTGCACATAAACGGATTTGCCATCTTAATTCCATTTTTTCAAGAATTAATTGCCATGCACCTCCCCTACTATTACTTTTCAAAATATCTAATATTAAAAATTTAAATGAATGTGTACAATTTAAAGAAATGTGCTTTGCCAGTGCATTTGTTTCTATGTTGTCCCTAGTAGCTCTAATATGCTCACCAGCTCATTCCTTTAACTTTCGTTCCGTTTTCCCAACACGGAAACAAGTGCAGTGGGTACATACAGCACAATAAACTACTTTTGCAGTATCACAGTTAAACATACCTACTATGTTTATGTTGCAATTATTAATAGAAATAGAACCTACTTCCAAGATAAATTTACAGAACTTACATCTACCACATTTATGCATGTGGCCCTTAGTTCTAATAATGGTGGTGGTTTCAAAGCATTTTTTAAAATTATAGCCCTTCTTATAAACAATAGATGGAAAATCACTAATTTTATTTCTCAGTGAAGAATCATTCAGTAATAGGGGCCACTTTTTAAATAAAATATTTCTGATGATGTGACTCTCAGAATTAAAAGTAGTAATAAAGCTACATGTAAAGTTTTTATCTTGGTTACCCCCATAATTGTTGTCATTATGGACATTATTGCTAACCTGTATTTTTATTCCTATGTTAAACATTGGTGTGTTATCCAGTCCCATTAAGGTCACACATTCAGTAAGTGGTGTAGTAGTAATATCTGTTAAAAGTGGTCTAAAATGTCCGTTCTCTCTTTTAATAATAACCTCTTCCATAACTTCATTAACAAAAGATGTGGGATATCCTCTATGTAAAAACATGGTTTTTAATACTTCACATTCTTTGAGAAAACTATCCCATCTGCTGACCATTCGGGCAGTTCTCACGAATTGCCCCTTTAAGAAAGCCCTCTTTTGTGTATATGGATGGCTGCTATCATAATGTAAAAAACTATTGCTGTAAGTTTTTTTACGAAAAAATTCTGAAATAAAGGTGTTGGTCTCAACATCTTTTTTTATAAGTACATCTAAGTAAGAAATTTGATTTATATCTTTAACAGCAGAAAACTTTAAAAAATTAGTTGTTTGATTTATGTATTCCAAAAATTAATTTGCCTCCCCTTCATTGCCCTGCCATAAAATAAAAATATCATCTAAAAACGTAAATAAATAACACAGTGCTGAAAAAATGGTGATGTAAAAACATATCGTTCCCATATGCACATAATTATATTAGCATAAAGTCCACCACAAGGGGACCCCATGGCGATCCCCTCCTTCTGCAAATACAACTTGTCATTGAACATGATAAAATTATTTTTAAGGATGATATCAAATAATTGATCATATAGGTTAATATCATCTTGAGAAAATCCTTTGTTATACAAATAATCATTAACCCATTCACTACCCAACTCATGGGGTATAACTGAATATAGATCTTTAACATCTATAGTTATAAACATATCATGTATTCCAAACCTTACTTCATTCATTCTAGTAAGGAAATCCCAGAAGTCTTTACATAGGTGGGCTTCTGCAAGTACATGTGCTTTTAGTTTTCCATCCAAGAATTTAGCTATAGGATTAGTGATGGAGCCTTGGGCATCCACTATAGGTCTCATAGGTGGACTAGTAATGTCTTTGTGTATCTTAGGGACACCAGACAATGCTGGTGTCCTAGGGTACATAACCAACATGAAATTTAAACCATCAGTGTCGATTGCCCCTTCAACAAAGAGGTCCTGTAGTATGCCCCTGATACGTCTATGTGCACTATTCATTTCATTGATTGAACTAATACTATACGTGTCACTAATTAAAATGTCTTCCATCCTATGCACATAGTCGTTAATATCAAATATGACCATACCTTCCCCTTTATCAGGTTTATCAAATTTGATACCCCTAGTGTTCATTAACAACTGTAGATTTTCTGCTTCAACTCTGTTCAGATTATATCTCTTTTGATGCTGTTTTTGAATAGCCCGAAAATCTAGTTCACACATTTTCTCAAAAAATACTAAAGTTGGATTTAGGCGTGTGTTATAGTTACTGGAAACATAGAATGGCTTAATTGCATGACTGTTAGATTGAAATAACAATGCAAGGTTTAATTTGTGAACAAACAATTTCAAATCAATAGTTGTTTCAACAAGGTTCATGTTCCGACTAAGCACAAAGGTCAGGCCCTTAGAGAACAGGTCACATACAGATTCATCAAAGTCAAAGCAAGAGAAGCTATAAACAATAAAGTCCCTCGTCTTGTTTATAATAACACAGTGATCTATTTGCGACCTCTCCATGGTCCCCTGTTGTTGTTCATCCTGCTCCTGCTGGAATAAGTTCCGCTCGATTGTTGTTGTGCCCTGGTCACCCAGTCGTTTTTCGGATAAAAATTCTGTTTCTGACCCACCCCTAAATCCAACTTTAGTATTTTTTGAGAAAATGTGTGAACTAGATTTTCGGGCTATTGAAAAACAGCATCAAAAGAGATATAATCTGAACAGAGTTGAAGCAGAAAATCTACAGTTGTTAATTAACACTAGAGGTATCAGATTTGTTAAACCTAATAAAGGGGGAGGTATGGTCATATTTAGTAGGCAAATTTAACTGCGATGCTGCAAAAGTAGTTTATTGTGCTGTATGTACCCACTGCACTTGTTTCTACGTTGGAAAAATGGACCGAAAGTTAAAGGAATGAATTGGTGAGCATATTAGAGCTATTAGGGACAACATAGAAACAAATGCAGTAGAAAAACACATTTCTTTAAATGGTACACATTCATTTACATTTTTAATATTAGATATTTTGAAAAGTAATAGTAGGTGCATGGCAATTAATTCTTGAAAAAAATGGAATTAAGATGGCAAATCTGTTTATGTGCACATTCTTGGCCAGGGTTGAATGGCATGTTATCTCTAGGCAGAGCTCTGAAATTAAAGGCTTTAGAATGTTAATTGGTAAGTTTAACATTTTGCTATAATGTGCATTTTTTTAAGCAAGTATTTTGTAAGCATGTTTGTAAGTATATATTAATCAAGTCTGGGATGTTTTTTAAGGTGTATTTTTTATGGTTATACTTAATTCAGTTTTATACATCACATATTATTATTATGTATTTATTTTTTTACATTTCAATTTATTATTATAGTTTCCCTATACATTGATATAGTGCAAGTGATTTAGGGATGTGTCATTATGACTCATAGGGAGATGGGCAAATGAGAAATGTAATTTGACCTTCATTAACGTTTTTAAACTAGAAAGAAATTATGTGTATTTGTCAGAGGAAATTTGTCATTAGTACAAACAAAAGCGCTTACTTTTTGGTATTTTGTGCAACAAGAAGTTTGTTTTTAGGTTGTATTTGTATTTATTAAATAATTCTTCATCCGCCTGTCTGGATTCGATTTATTTGGATCTTTGGTCTTTTCGTGGCTTTCTTTGCTATACTGGTTAAGGTTCTTGCCACCTCCATAGTGTCTTTTTTAGGCAGTGTCTCAAGGACAAAATTCCTGAAGTAAAAACTCCATTTAAAAACAACCTCAAGGTTATGCTGCTAAACGCTAAGAGGCTTAACACAAAATTGCACTCACTGGAAGCAGTCCTCACCTTGGAAGACACAGACATTTGTGCAGCCACAGATACCTGGTTCAAGGCTGTGGAAAGTACCCCATCCATACCGGGTTACACTTCCTTCCTTAGGTTCAGACCACAAACTGAAGGCATGAAAGCTAAAGGAGGCAGTGTATCAATTTTCATTAAAGATAAATACACCTCCAGATTGGTCAAACAGCATGATTCCCTGGAGGTACTTCAGGTGCAATTAACTGTTGGTAGGACACCTATTCAAGTCATTACCAGCTACAGGACCCACTCCATGAATCAGGACATGCACTCTGCCTCTTTGGATCTGCTTGAGTCTATCAAGATATATCCGAACATCATGGATTTGGGTGTTGTTAACTACCCATCCATTCACTGGGTAAATTACTTGTGCTTAAACTCACTTGCCTAAAGGTTCCTCAACTTCATTAACTCCAATACCTTGGACCAGCTGGTTGCCAACATCCTGGATCTGATGCTTAACAATATGGGGGACCACAGTAGCACCCTCACTGTCAGGTCTTCCCTGGTGAGATCTGACCACAAATCAGTATAATTTGAAGTAACTATCACACCTGCCCCCCCAGCAGCAGCTAAACTAAAAAACTTCTCCAAAACAGATTATAACCTCTTATGGGATGGTATAAATAGCTTCTCTGCAACTCCTCCTCAGATGGAACTGGCAACTATGCAGAGTTCTACACCAGTGCTTTATACAAACACCTGTATCACTATATTGACTCAGCCATACCTGAAAGGACCAAAACAAGCTCCTCAAGGAAGAGCAAAGCTGCCTGGTGGACAACTACCATTAACAAGCTTTACAATAAGAGGAAGAAATTACTATCTAAGAGTAAGAGGGAGAAAGCCCTAAACTAGAAACACTCCCTCATCAGCTTAAACAAGTGAATAAGACTTATTGTGAAGTCCTCCAACACTAACTATGAATCCAAGTTAGCTTCCTCAACTAAAGACAACCATAAGGCATTCTTTAGTTACATCCGTAACCCAAACACTTGACCCTACTCAGTTTGGATTAGTCAAAGGGAGATCATGCCTGTTACACCTGGTGGATTTCTTTGAGACAGTCACCGAGGCCCTGGACGAGGGGAAATCTGTGCATACAGCCTACCTAGGATTAGCCAAGGCACTTGACACTATCCCCCACTCAGGCATCATTGACAAACTCACCCAGCTAGGTATCAACCCTTATATTCTTAAATGGGCCACTAACTGGTTCACTGATAGAACCCATATAGTCAAAATAGGGGAATCCACCTCTAACAGCAGACCTGTAACCAGTGGTATTCCATGGGGTCAGTCCTGGGACCACTACTGTTTGGAATCTATTTCTCCGAAGTACAAGCAAAAACTAAAGGTCTGTGGCTGACAAAGTTTGCTGATGACTGCAAACTGGGAGCGGTCCTAGTACCTCCAAATGATGTCAACATCCTACAAGAGGGTCTTATGCAAACAAATGATTGGTACCAAAGTCATGGCCTTAAACTGAATTCAGAAAAATGTATTATTATCCCTTTCAGTAAGGGTGATGTTCCTGCTAACTACCACATCAATAACAACGCCAGTCTGTATCCAAATGGGATAGGCTAATTTGAGCACAAAAAAAGACAACTGGCTAGGCTTAAAACTGGGCCACAAGAATAGCTAGCCTAGTACTTACCTATGATCCTATGCAAACCTGAGCCTCCCACAGATTTGCTAACATGGTGTTGTAAAGTCTTGAACTGGAAATCCAATATAGATACAGAAGTAATATATTTTTCCTTTTAGGAAAGCATCAGGGAGCCAGGGTATGAATCTGGAAATTGCACATCTAATAGCCCCTGCCTCATCTATGTCAGCAGAAAGCCATCTGAAACATAACTAAATGTTTGGGGTGGCAGTCTGTGTGGTCCTCTCAGAGGAGGTGGTGATGAGCTGGTATACGAATCTTGTCTTCGTCTTCTCACACTATTGACTTAGTGGCGGTGATATTACACCATCTCAAAGTCTGGCACAGTCATGTGGATTTAGCATTGTATGTGGGCATCATGTGGCAGTTGTGAAGGACAGAGTGTGAAACTGAGCCTTTAACATGATTCTCACGTCACACAGTGTTCTAGTCTCGGACTGTCTTGAACCTAGTGCCAGGCACTGACAGAGTACAGAATATGCAGTTTCTCATCATTCTTACTGCTGCAGTAACCTTTGGCTATTTGGGTTGTATGCTGCCTAGGATACAACAACCATTCAGTTTTCAAAAAGCTCTGGTTCCTTCCACCACACACACTCTCACTGCTGATTGGACAAGCCCTTGTGGGAACATTCCCAGCCAGAGTGTAGACAACGTCTGGACTTTCTTGCTACCTTGAGAGTAAGCAGCTCCTAGGCATTACAGGAGCAGAAATTGATTTCAGGCTTCATTTCTAGCAAATAAGTCCCCACAGGCAAGCCTTTCCTCACAGGAATTATTGCCATTTTAAGAAAATCTTGCTGTATTTTTACTTTTTTTCATAAAGTGGTATTTCTTCTTTAAGAATACTGGCAAGTTTACTAAAACTTGAATTTTTTTTGTCAGGAACTGCTATTTTTAGAAAGGCCTTATCATTGATTATGGGGTTATTTTTTGTGAATAAAATGTACTGCTTTTGAAACATTTTATTGGAAAGGTGAGTTTAGGAATTGAGAAGTTTTTCAAGACTGAAAACCTATGTGTGTTCGTACTTGTGTACACTGCATGACAACTTACCATCATTATTTAATTTCTGTCATAGCACTTTTAGAGAAAGGGACTGACATGAATTTTTGCATGCATGTTCAGAGCAATAAGAAGTATGAAACTGTAATGTCTGGCATTGTGGACTGAATGTAATCCTGAGTGATATACCAGATCACAAATTTTAGGAGGGACAGGGCACAAAGAAGAGGCAAATTCAGGAATATTCTTCTAAATCAGAGAGAGTTGAGAGGTATGCATGTGTCCATGTTGCCTCTGCTCCCCAGCCCAGCCAAAATACAGTAAATAATTAGAGACAGTACATTCCTTCTGTCTCTGTCTCACTCCTTTTCACCTTTCCCTCTCTATCTCTCTCTCTCTGTCAACAGTCCTTTCTTTCTTTCTTGTTCTTAGCTCTCTTTTCATATACATTCTCCTGTCTCACATTCATTTATTTCCCCATACAATTCTTTTCTATCTCACTCTTTTTTGGTTGCTTTCTGTTCTTCATTTCTCCCACCATCCCTACTGTCCATTTATACCTCTCAACTATCCATTATTTTGCCCTACATTTTTACCATGCTTCTTAAAAGATGTTTGATTTACTGATAAATCACTGATTATTACAGTCAGTTATGCCGAACAAAGGTAGTGTTGTCGCTTCACAGTAAGACGTTGTACTGTTCGATTCTCAGCTAAAGCGTCTTCTGTGTGGAGACATGCGTGAATGGGCGTACCTTCGTTGAAGGTTGTGCGTCAGGGCTGGCAACTCGGCACAAAAAATCTACTGCCAATCATTAGCGGACCGGAGTTCTGCTGTGGCGACCCCTAACCGGGAAAAGCCGAAAGACACATCAACAACAACAACCATCTTAGAACTAAATTAAATGTTCTTTTTTCATTGTATCTTTGTTTTCTGAGCTATTTTAATGCCTCAAAATCACTCTAAGTGCTTCTTTTACAATTTTAACATGTTTCCCTCAAAATGATGGATGATGGGGCTTGCCTTGGTAATGTGATCTTGTTTTCTTGCTTTCATTTCTATATATTATGTGTGTGTGTGTGTGTGTGTGTGTGTGTGTGTGTGTGTGTGTGTGTGTGTGTGTGTGTGTGTGTGCATGTGTTTATGTATATACATACATACATACAAATATTTCAAGCATAGGCATTAAAAGCCCTTCTAGCTTGCCAATATACCACAACACAAAAAATGTGTTTGTGCGTGTATGTGTGTGTATGTATACATATATATATATATATATATATATATATATATATATATATATGTGTATATATACATATATGCGTGTGTGTTTGGGTGTATAAAAATGTATGTAGCATGTAGAATACTATATGTGGGATGCAATACTGTGTTTAAATGAATCTCTGAGAGTGTGTGTGTGTGTGTGTGTGTGTGTGTGTGTGTGTGTGTGTGTGTGTGTGTGTGTGTGTGTTTGAGTGTATAAAATGTATGTAGCATGTAGAATACTTTATGTGGGATGCAATACTGTGTTTAAATGAATGTCAGAGTGTGTGTGTGTGTGTGTGTGTGTGTGTGTGTGTGTGTGTGTGTGTGTGTGTGTGTGTGTGTGCATTTAAACACAGTTAAGTATTTCTGATTTCATTTTCCTAATGTTTTTAATGCAAGAGCACATTGTAAACATACATTAAAGTAAATTCAGTTGAATATTATGGTTGCCATCAATGGTTACATTTCCTCTGCGGACTACAAAATGTTCATGCACTCTAAAAATGTAAGGAATCCAACTCATCAATTTAAATATATGGTTATAGATAGTGTAGAAACAGATGAAAAGACTGCATGCATGTTATATTTGGAAAAGAAAGAACTATTATGGCAAGTAAGATTACATGCTTATCGTTGGCCAGACATAAATGAACGTAGCTCTATAACACCTGTACTTTAGCTAAAAGCATTAGAAAGGAATAAGTTGTGAAATGAAATGCAAATAGTTAATTTTTTTATTATAAAGCATAATTTTAAATTTAATTATATTAATATTAAGAATTCTTATAATATTTAGTGGAATGAAATACTATAGAGTTTTAATAATGGAAATGTGTTTTTAAAATAATGTTAAAGTAAGTGGGCATGTTGGGAACCAATCAAATGAAAGCTGCTGCTATTTAAATGTGAACGGAATGAACTGGAGATGTCTGATGAAGTTTAACATTGAGTTAAACAAAAGCGCCAACATTACAGTTATTCAAATTATTTAAAGTTATTGGAGTTATTATAGCTATTGTTGGTTTGTTTGACACGGAGTACACAGAGCCATTTCTTAGTGCCAGAGTGGTTCGTTTAATGTAACGACTGACTCAGAATCAGTGGGAATCTCTTACCATGGATGTGCATGTACCAGATATGGATCCCCTTCTGGAAGGATGTCACAAAAAAGCATAAAAAACCTTTTCATGAACATAATCAGTGCACCTAGTTTATAGGGTTGCCACTTGTCTCTCTTTATGCAGTTCTGTCCTGTGTATCTGTTTGGGGGGGGGGGGCTTGAAAATGGAAAATGTGTTGATACTTTACAAGAAAAAATATTTTCTGACTTTTCTCTAAATGTCACAGAAATATCTGATACTACGTTTAAGTTATCTTAACATATAAACTATTATAAATAACCAACATTTAAAGCTTAGCATTTCAGTACTGTGTTGCTGCTTATGTAAATTTGTCAGAAGAGGTGACAACTGCCTTTAAACCCATGACTGATGTATTTGCTTTGTTTTGCTGTGAAAGCAGAGTGTTAAGTTCTCCTCCTCTCTGCAATAAAAACAGTGGAAAACAGTTGCACAGTTTTCTGTCTTTTTTTTTATATCAGCTGCTGTGTTTCTGACATTAGCAGGATTAATTGCCCATCCAAAACTGACAGCAGTACCCAACAGTGTAAACTACAGATTTAACTGTGTCTATGATATGTCATGCTGGCAGAGACAAATTCCTCTGCAAAGTATGTGAGAAGGTAAGCTTAAACAATGTAGGTGGGCTTTCCCTTCCTTTGATTCTAATGCAAGGAAATAAAAGTTTTAAAAAGTACAAGCAAGTTTCGGGTATCTACACAATACTGGAACCATATTGTAGGAGCAAAGAAACCTAATGATTGAGTTAAACTGTAGGAGAGGGCAGAGTTTTCCTTTAAGAGTTTTATACTTATTATTCTTCAGAAAATTTACATTGATGCAAAACTTGTTGCTCTGTTAATGCTCTAATAGAATTACAGTAATATTTACAAATGATGCCTGATTCTGGGTATTTGTCATACCTCTCAATCTCTTAGCACATTAAATATGGACAAAGCCAAAAATAATGGGGGGATAAATCCCCAAAAATAGGGACATATTTTAAATATTGCTCTCATAAACCTAGAAAGTTGCTAGAATAAAAGATGTTATGTTCCATGCACTTTCTGAAGAATATAAAGTCTGAACCTCAAATGCTTGTCATTATTTAAATAATTTATTCCTCACTTATTTGCCACAAAATTTCAGAAAACCACAGATTTAATGAACAGACCAAATATATGAAACAAAAGTCTTGACCTTCTGTGAAAACTGGACAGTTGAGAGGTATTGCATTTGTCCCACCATTGTTTTAGCTTTTTCTAGAATTCTTGAGGAAAAAAGGTTGAAAGATATGCATTCATTCACAGAAACACCAATGATATAAGTGTTGTACCATTTAACTAAATACTTAATTTCATTTTGAACTATAACTGTTTACTACTATTGTTAAACAAAACCTACCTATACTTCTTGTAACTTGTAATTAATTGTTGTTTTTATTTGTTGTTTTTATTATGGAGCTTTTCTCCCTGGGCCTCTGCTGAAAAAGGACCTGTGTCTAGTCAGATTTTCCCGGTCAACAAATGTAAATAAATAAATAAATAAATAAATAAATAATGTACATAAGGCTACGCTTTATAGTCAGAAACCTTCTATGTCACTGAATCATAATGACCTTGCAATCACTAAAAAATTAGTAAATTGAAAAGTTACAAAAAAAATACCAGAGTAGCATTCTAAAATGACAAATCTGAATTTGCTACCCATGTTCACTACTACATCAAGAAGTAATTTTTTTACTCTTCTTTTATGTGTAAATTACACATGAAGTGAACACTTCACTGTTTTTGTGGTTAAAGATACCAAGCCTGTTATGTTTTTTTTTTACTAGCAAAGGCTATATTCCTTCTCTTTAAATCTTACCATTCCGTAGTATTTTACAATACTGTATATTGCTGTCATGTCATTTTGCTATATTCTTCTTTCCTCAGTGAATATTTTCTTGTACCACTCTGCTTTTACTGCGTGTTCTGTAATTTACTACATTGTACCCTGGCTTAAAGTATTATTCTCCTGGTTTGTGTCTGAAAATGCCACATACCATTATCTCCATTTAACTGACCCATCATATTCTTACAAAACAGTCCATACAAATTGTTTGAAACACTTTTCTTTCAGCAGTAAAATGTTTGAAACAGAATATATGCACTGAAGCTAAACATATCCTCTTGACACATTATTGAAATAGTCAAGACAATGCTTAGATCTGGAAAAAGCCTGAGATCTATCCCAGAACTTTCCATTTATCTTCCAGCTTCTACAGAATGGAAAGGACTATCAGGTTTATCCAAAGATATCTGATAAAGCATGGCCATAGCTTCAACAATCATTATGAGGAAACTAAAAGAGACAATGTTATCCATTTTCATCTGATTCAACAGATGGATCTTGGTCTTTGGTCTGACTCATATTTGGCCTCGGCACCTTCAAACATGTAGCTCTAGGGCTCTGGCTCCTCCCCTACCCACAATCCCTCTCTTCTTCCCTCTGTATACTCAGATATTGTTTGCAGCCTAAATGAGCAGTTGTGGTTCTTGGGGCTATGATTTCCACTATGCAGTTTTGAAGATAAGTCAACAATTTTTCTTTGATTTTCATCTCTGTTAGGATATATTGCCTTTTGCCTATCTCTTTAAAAAGATATAGATATCACAGTAGATTGTTTGTTACTGCTGTTGCTGCTATAGTTATTTTTCAAAATGTCTGAAAAGAGCTTTAAAAATGCATAAAGTGTGACCATAAAATCCCTTACCTTGTGTGTTTATTACTTGGGAGTGGCTTACTTGGATACAAATTGTGAGGCACTTGTGTCTTTTGGGTATAAGGCCCTCCATAGTAAGAAGGACAAGCTTGTTTTGAAGGGATTATTACCAGTGCAACAGGGGCAATCTTCAACCCCTTCTAAAACTGTGGACAAGCCTATTGCAAAAAGAAAAGAGAAAGAAATGAAAAAACCTGAAGGAAGCAAGTCTTCTGAACAGACCTAGAAAATGGACCGCTGACCCAACAGCTACCTTGGGTCCAACACCAAAGATGTCAAAGCAGTCGGATCCAAAGCCAGTTTGAATCCCATCTTCTTCACCCTCTTTATGCTTTTCTCCAGATACAGTAAGTCCAATGTTGCAGTCACTGATCCTTCAGGAGAAGAGACAAATGAGAGGTGGCCCTGTCTGCCTGTTCTTTGAGGAGTTTTACTGAAACCGATGTTGATAGAATGATGCAGAGATTTCTCTGGGAGCAGATATAGTTAGGGGTCATTATGTCTCCTCAGGTCAATCCAAGAATAGGCCCTGTGAATCCTAAGCACATAGATCTGAGCCTATCTGGATCACCTGCGTCGCCACTGATAGACCTCACTTCTTCGACTCCAACCTTACTCCACTCTTTTTCATCGCTGATCTTCACAGATAAGGAAGAAAATCAGATCTGAGCCATTGGAGCTGGGGCACTAAACAAGTCGATCGTGAAACTTTCAGATCCATCTCTGCCTCTTGGGGCTTCCACTCTCTACCGTTCAGCTCTGATGTCAGCTTCTGACTCATGACAAGTCAGTGTTGGTGGAGTTCTCCCTGCTCCCATTCTGCGAGAATCTTCCTTGTATCTAATTTCAGGCTTGGCAATCAAAGCCATGGAGAGAGCTCTGTCTTCTAGAGAAAGGATTCTTCCTCCTTCCTCTGATCCATCCCAACAACTTCCTTTCTCTGCTTTGACCTTAAATCCTCCTAATCAACAGGGACAGTCAGCTACCAAGAGTCTTAGGGAAGTGCTCACTTTGAGTTCCCAGTCTGATTCGGATCCAGTGTCTGATGCTTCCCAGTGGTAGATACATAAGAAGCATACTTCCAAACAGAGACACCTAGATTCATTGCCTGAGCTTGACTTGGAAGACATGGATTTGGATGAAGGGGAAGGTTCCCCTAGCACCCCCTATGGAAATGTCATTTTTGTTGAGACCCTGGAATGAAGCAGAAGGAGGGCTGGTCCACTGACATGCCTTCCCTGGAAGAATCTGTGTTCCTGGAGGCTTTTGGAACTGACCTTTCTTCTGCGTTGGTGGTTCCTCCCCCTGATGCCCTCATTGATCTGGTGGTTTAGAGGGCTTGGAAAGAAACTGACACAGTGGAGTCATTGCAAAAAAAAAAAACAGAATCTTGCCCCCACAAAGGACAAGACACGGTGGAGTAAAGGTCCTTCTGCAGATGCTATGGTCATATCAGCGGCCACAAAAAACAACTCTCTGAAGATAATAATCTATTGATCCCCTATTAGGGAATACAGGGTTCTGGACAGATCTGGTAAACAGATTTATGCTTCTGTGATTTCTTCACTTAGAGCGATGAATTACCTGGCTCATATCATATGATTTCAGAGAGAATTGATGAAAGAGGTTACCATTCTCTTTCAGGTAATTTACCAGTGGATATTCAACAAAAAGAGGAATCCCAGCTATCTAGCCTTACATCTCTTTCCAATGTCTCCATGCATCTTCTATCCAAAGCAGCTGATGGGACATTGACAGCAGTAGGCACAGGCATAGCAATATGTCATCATGCTTAGATGCAATAGTGTGACTTTGCAGAAGGCTTCAAGTTCTCTCTCATTAATGCCTCCTGTGATGCCCGTGCCCTGGCCCAACATTCAAGGCGCCTCAATCCTCACCACTAAAACCTGTGAGGGACATCCATTTAGGAAAAGGATAATAAATATACACACAGTAAAGTACAATTTCCCTTAAGAGCACGCAGAGATCACAGTCAGTCTTGGGCTAGTTTCTCCCTTTTTTCTCCAGGTCCCCAGTAAGACTCCCCACTGGCAAAGCTATAGGGTCCAGATCTCAGCCTGGTGGGCAAGCTAAAACCTCCAGCACCCTCTCTGTCCAGCCATTGCTTTGTGTACCTGCCCAAGTAGCTGACACACATACACACTTTGAGGTAAGAGTTATATACAACCACACAGACACTCCTGGGGAAGGCTGGCACTGGTTCTCCAGCTGTGCCCATTTTCTGACCAGTCTAAAAGGTAGTACCAGCTGCCACCACCCACTAATATCAGCTACTCAAAGGACCTTCTAAAAGGGTGTCCTCTTATTACTGTGTAATATTATTATCCTAATGGTAAGTGTGACTGAACTGTCAAGGCTTATTAGAGTGACTTGGTACAGTATCACTATATACATGCAATGTACTCTAGAGCTTAAATTAACTCTACATAAAACAACCGCAGTTGAAAGGTTTAAAAATATTTAATAATAAATAATAAAAATACAAGACAATACTTCTTACTACACAGTGCTAGTCAAGAGTTCAGAGATCACAGAGAAATACTTAAAAATAATACAGTAGCATAGGTTCTGACATCACAGAAAAACAAAACTAGTCTAATCTTCCTATTTCCTAGTTATATCTAAGAGAAAACACAGTTCTAAATAGCTTACATATAGAGCAAGACAGTGCAGGTGATGTTGGATTTTCTCAAGACAAAATGCTCTGCGCTCTCTGATTCTTTCTCTTTAAATTGATAACACAGAGTTGCTTCACATAACACCATTCTTCACACTTCTCTGGTGTTCCCAGGCTAACAGAAACTACATTTACATTCTTTACACCTGGTCAGAAACAAGAGCAATAAAGGACATTTATACATACAAATTCTAGCCATTAACTCTGGCCTGAAAACTATAGGCATAATTCCTTCATCCAGACATATCGGCTCAGAATTTTGACATCAAAGACAGTCATGAAATGCTTGACTTAACTTTCTTACAGCAGAGTGCACTGTTGTTACATTTTTGCAGTTCAATATCCAATACAGTCTTTTCACATTTAAAAGAACAAGCCTGTGGCTTACATTAATATTTACAAATGACAGAATTATCTATAGAATTCTACCTGGCTAGGCTGGCAGCCTTCACCTATCTTCACACCCCCTATGATGGTTCCACTCCCTTTGGATCCAAGGTCAGAGACACACTAATTAGAAGTGAGCAGGACAGCAATACCCTGTCTGCCATTGGAATCTGCTTCTCAACTCTTCAAAGGAACATTTCCAGGAATCAATGAGGAGGAAAGAAGATGTGGTTCTGAAAATCTTAAGAGGTTTAATCAAGATGCTTCTTCGGATAAACCCTCCCCTGGTGGTGGTGGTGGTGGTGGTGTGGCTTTAATGAACATCACCCTAAGGGAATACATGGTCTGCAAAGCCAAGGATTTCATGGAACTTTTTAACAGAAATCATTCCAGTGCTCCTGAAGAATGGCCTGATTGCCGCATTCTGGAGGCAGCCAAAGGATGCTTATTCCTACACCCTCAAACCTTGCAGGCCATAATATCAGACTCATTGGTGCTGCAGATAATTACACAGGATACAATTCCCTTTCTTCATACTCTGCAGTCAATAAAAAATATTCCCCCCAAATGCCACCCCATTAATTGGAGTCTATCAAAGAAGTCAAAATACAGTTAGGAAAAAGAGCCATCTAACAGGTGCCACCAGGCCAACTAGGATCTGGTGTGTACTCAAGATTCTTTATAGTTCCCAAAAAGACAGGGACTTAAGGATAATTTTGGACCTGTCATTTGAATCAGTTTGTAAAACAGACACAATTCTGGGTGGTTATAGTTCAGTCCATCCTCCCTTTGCTCAGGAAGGGCAATTAGATCTGCCCAATAGATCTTCATGATGCTTATTATCATATGAGGATAAACAAGTGTTCAAGGAGATTTCTGCATTTCAGGTTGTGAGCCAATCATTATCAGTTCAGGGATGTGCCCTTTGGCCTCACTACAGCCACCTGGGTGATCACCAAATGCAAACTCTAAGCAGTAGTCACAGCCTATCTTAGGTTGCAGGGGTTCCAGGTGTTCCTGTATTTGGACAATTGGCTCCTAACTGCTCCAACCAATAATCTTCTCAAGGAGAGATGGGACACTTTACTCCAGTTGCTTTACAGCTTAGTGATTACTGTCAGTATTTCCAAGAGTCAGTTGAACCCCATGCAATTCTTAGAGTTCAGTAGATGCCACCTAGACACTTTGAACCTGACTGCCCACTCACCACACTCCAGAATTCTGTCAATTTGAAGGGTAGCAAGTCAGATTTTGTCTCATCCTTCCCCACCAACAAGTCTGATCTTTTCTACAATCACTCTGAGCCCTATTTCCCATTTCTACACGAGAGTACTGCAGTGGACTCTGTCAGCACAGTGGTCTCAAATGCATCAATCGCTGACTGTACCAATCAAACTAACTTCCATTTGCAGAATGCATATCAACTGGTGGGTATCATCCCCACTTCTATTTTAAGGTCACCCATTCTACCCTCCTTCTCCCATAGCTGTCATATCCACGGCCGCTTACCTTTTAGGGTGGTGGGGCATTACAAAGGGGAGATTGTTCAAGGTACCTGTACACCACTGGAGGCCAATCTTCACATCAGCATTCTGGAAATGAGAACAGTCCTTTTAGCATTACAGACATTTCAAGTCTGTCTGCCAGAAGGTTTGATTTCAGTTCAGATGCACAACATGTCAGGAGTCTGGCAGATCAGCAAGCATTGGAGAACCAGATCTTAGCCTTTATCTCAGGAAGCCATAAGTGTGTAGCAACTCATATCCCAAAGACATCCAATGTGCTAGCAAACAGATTATTAGATACATTCTCCTTTCTCATGAGTGGTCTCTCAATCAAACAGTGGTGAATTAAATTTTCCATTGCTGGAGCCAAACAATACTTAACTAACAACTCCAGACTAGTCACAGCTGGATCCTACCAACTATCCACTCTCCTTTACTCTTCCCTAATCTTTACCAACCTAACCAAGACCAATCTAAGCAATATAGGGACTTGCTACAATAAAATTGCAAAATTCGCTGCAAACATACCCAATAGATCTCACCATTGCTCAGCACCAAAACAACTTCAGAGTGAGCCAAGTTTAATATGGACTTTTTGATTGTTAGGGCTATATGCTTGCTGAATTTTAGGCAGTTGTCTGTTGTGACACCTAGAAGTTTTGTTTGATCTACTGGTTTGATTTTAGTGCAGTTGGAGGAGTAGATGGCAAGTGGAGGGTAATTGTTTTTGGTTTTATTGCTGGAAAAAAACATAAACTTAGTTTTCTTTGGGTTAAGTATGAGCTGGTTTTTTGGTGAGGTAGTTTTCTATGTCTTGGAGTGATTTTCATTTTTTTTTCTTGCAGTTCAAGGAATATGGGAGCTGAGCAGATAAGGGAGGAATTGTTGGTGTACTGGATGATAGAGGCAATTGGGTTGCACTGCTAAGGTTATTGGTGAAAATGATGAAAAGGAGAGATCTGAGGATGGAACCTTGAGGAACTCCGACAGAAATTGGTAGGAGGGGGAGTTATTTTTCCACTTGGTGGACTGCTGTCTATCTGAGAGATAGCTATGGAACCAGGCTAAGGATGATTGACTAAGATTATATGTTGCTAGTTTATTGAGAATTTTTGATGGGAAACCATATCAAAGACTTTGGACATATTGAGGAATACACAAGAAACAAGAAGGCCTTGGTTTTTGAAGAGGTATACAGTGTTGGATAAACTTATTAGTGCAGTATTTGTACTATGTTTAAGTTGAAAACCATGCTAAAAGTTGGATAGGAGGTTATTGCTCAGGAGGTAGTGTAAGAGTTGTTGATGAATGCATTTTTCTAGGATTCTGGCTAAGGGAGAGAGAATGGTGATGGGTCAGTAATTAGAGAAGTCTGTAGAGAGGTCACGTTTATGTAGGGGGTTGATGTGTGATATTTTCCAGAGTATGGGTACATATTCGTCTGAGCCTGAGTGGTTGATTAGTGTAGATACAGGATAACAGATGGAAGTAGCAGCGATTTTTAGGAAATCATTTGGGAGCGGATCAGCAGATGAAGATGAGGTCTTTAATTTGGTTAGAAGCTTTTTAATGTAGCTAGCTTGTATTAGTTTAATGGTGAAAGTGTTAGTGTTAGATACTGTATAGAGTTGGGAACTGTTAGGGGTGAGTTAGTATTATTGTCTATGAGGGATGCAATACATTTAATAAAGTTTGAATTAAACTGGGAGGCTAAGCTATTGGTGGTATTAGTGGTTGTTGGTGATGAGGTAGTCGATCTACCAGGATTTAGGAAATGTTTAATACTTTGCCAGAATTTTTGTGGGTTTTTCTTGTGTTTTTGTTGGGATGTGAGGAAATAAGATTTTTTTTGTCAAGGCTGATTTGCTTTTTGGCTTGATTTCTTAGTTTTTGATAAATGATGAGGTCAGCTTTGTTTTTGGTACATTGGTAAATTGACCAGGCCCTATCTCTTTGTTTTAGTAGTAGTTTGGTGTCTCTAGATAGCCAAAGAAGTTGTTTAGTTTTGATGCAAATCTTTTTAATGGGAGCTAAGTTGCTGAGAATTTTGAGGAAAGTATTATTAAAGTATTCAACTGTGAGATCCAGCTGGAGGGGTTTTAAGGGGGTCCAGTTGCATTGCTACAGGCATGAGTAGAATGGAGAGAAAAGGTTTTTTAAGCTGTGAATGTGTTTATATTTGATACTGTTGGCGGTGTGAATCTGTTTCCTGAGAAGAAAGGTTGGTGAATGATCACTTTGGGTGCCTGGGTTGGGTCAGTTTATTAGTATCTAGTCTAATATTGGTTGTTTTTTGGAGTGTTTGTCTATATGAGTGGGAGTGTTGTAGGTTTTAATGAAGTTATAGAGGTTGATAAATTTGGATGGATTGTCAGAGGAGCAGATAAGCCAGTCTAGACTGAAATATCTTCAAATTCTGCATTTTATTCATGTAGATTCATGTAGTATACATTGAATATCTTTTCCCACATAGTGCTCATGCGGCAGGAACTTTATAATCTATTCCATGGAAAGGACAAGGTGGCATTGACCCCATACTCCCATCAAAACTAAAATTTTCTTTTCCTATGTCACCATACTAACTGATCTCAAGGGGTTCAGTCTGCCAGGCAGCGAGACATTTCCTTCTGGTACATTTGGTAGGGAACACATAGCAGAAGTGACATTCAACTGCAAAGACAAATAGCTGTTGCAAAGCCACTGCAGGCAAAGAGAATCATGTAGTGTCATGTTCACAGACTCAATAACCAAGTGCATGGGGGGTAGAAAAAGTGCTGTGACAGAGACAGCTGGCAAAGCAAAGTGTCCAGCTGAAGAATGAATGGCTTTAAAAACTTTTAAGTACTTCACTCTGCCATACTTATTTTGTGATAGTGAAGCATAAAACATTTACGTACATGATGGTCCAATCTGCAGTTTCCGACATCACAAAGGGGTTCACATATGCATGTACAAAGCTGTCCTGTTTTCATTACAACATACAATTTATTACGTGGGCAGGTAAGGACATATACTTCAAAGTATTCCTACATGTAATCTGTTACTTAATATTTACTACTATTTGTAGAACAGATAAACATATGCTTTTAGTTCTATAGTTACAGATACCATAATTAAAACATACCTTAAACCTGCAGATGTTCTGGTTACTAACAATTTCTTTTTTAACATACATGGACTGATATAGCCTTACGATTTTTATTTTTAGAAAAATATACTCTTGCCCTTGCACTCTGTGGAGTGCTTGAGGTAAATTAACATCTGTCTAAAATTGTGAGTGTATAATATAACCAGTTTGACCTGCTATATATCATAAATGTAAGTTACTCAAAATTCATCATCTTATTTCTTTCTTTTAATAAAACAACCCTATTCATATTAGATGAACTCAGAAATTATGTAACAATTCTGCTTAATACCTTTTCTGAAAAAGACTGTGTTAATACAATTATACATTTTGAAAGAAATCTTGTATATTATTGCAGTACCTCCTGTGTCTTAAGAAGTATGCATAGAATGTTCACATTTTTAATGTCTCTGGATATGCACTTTTGTAATGAGCATATAGTGGGACTGCAGTTGACTCAGCAAAAGAGTTGTTATAGCACATTTTCCATCTTCAGCCATTAATGTCAAATCAAACCAAATATCATACAATAATTGTTACTAATATAACTGAACATAAGACTAACTGTATTAGTGTTTAACAATTTCACAAACATATACAAATCATTTTTCTGTTCATGTAATGCACAAAAGCAAACATTAATAAATTTAAACTATGCAGTAATATATTTTGTAACTAGATTAAGGCCATGTTGTAATATAATAAAGTTTTATTCAAACCAAGAATCTGAAAGATATACACAGTTGGCTATGTGGGTCTATATTAGGTGATCGAAACTTTAGATAATCAAATATCTAAAGATTGACACCTAAATAGTGAAACCTGTACATATCGAACGGCCACTTCTGCAAATTATTTCTTAGGGAAAGAATTTGCTTGGCCGTTATCGGGACTCTGCCCTTTTCTCCACTGTAGAACAATCTCAGAGTTGGTATATTTAGTTAGGGGGGGCAAAGCCCCCCCTCTCGATTAGGGTTTGAAATTTCTTTTTTCCCAGCCAAGCAAATTCTTTCCCTATGAAAGAATTCGCAGAAGTGGCCATTCAATGTTTACAGCTTTCATTGTTTAGGTGTCGAGCTTTAGGTATTCAATTATCTAAAGCTTTGACTTTATAATATAGACCTGGCTATGTCATCCCTACAGTAGTTCCATTCAACTGCAAGTAGTAAGTATCACTTTTAGAAAATTCAAACATCCTTAGGAACCATCAGCTTCAATAGTAGCATTTAATAATTCCAAATAAAATGTACAACTCTAATATCAAATTAGTGAACAACAGATGTAGATAAAGAGAGTACCTAGACATAAAAATAAATACTCAAGCACCCTTGAAAGATATTTCATTTTATTTAAAAGGTCTGTACTTTCTCTAATATAGCTTGTTGTATTCATAGGAAAGTACTGCAGTAAATATTACAGTACGTCCCAGACTACTGAGTTGCTATCTAAAAGATCCATCTATTTTCATCTATCATCCACAATTGCACAGTACATGATACACTATATATTATGATTGACATTTAATAAATATAAACAATGTCTAAAACTTTCAGCATTTGTACTTCCCAAAAAAGTTTATCTCTGTCTTGTATATTTACAGTCACATACAAAAACAACCCTGTAGCAAGAGTTCATGTCTAGTGCGGATGTTATTAGGTAGTTTAACAGAAACCATATTTTTTAAAAAGAGGATCAATGAACATTGCAGTGAGATTTGAAACAAGGGGATGACTAATGCGTTGTATAATCATCTTTAAATTGAAAGATTTCCAGTTATTATTTGTTTAATTGGTATGGATTGTACCCACATATAAAAGGACTCATTTTCTGTCAAGTAAACCGCTTTCACAACTAGCCTGCCAAGGGACCAGACTGGCTGTATGGTCTGGGAATAAAAACAAACAGCAAAAGGGATGTGGTAGTGAGGATTTAGGTGGGCCCCTCAATAGTTTTAAAAAGGCTGGGATATTCAGACCTTCTTCTCTAAAAGCAGTCTTTACCTACGACTGGCTATGTTTTTAAGGCTGGATTTATCCTGTCTATCTCACATCTAACATTAACAGCTGCAGCCTTAAAAATACCTTTTTTACCCTTAGACTTGTGGTTGAGATATTGATCTTTTTAAAGGTTATTATCTAAATGATTTATTTTATTTCTGAAGTCTTGATAAAGGCTGTTTTTATTAGGCTTAATAAAGACTGTTATCTTGTTCCTGAGTCTTAAACAAAAATTGTTCTTATTGAGGGGGTCTCTTTGGGTTTATGAGAAGTCCATGTCTATCTCTAAAAGGAAGTACTAAAAAAGACTTTCTAGCTCTATGAATTTTTGTCAGGATTATCTTTATCTGACAGTCTTTAGAAAGATTTATTTCTGGTTTTATTTTTTAAAACAGTATTTAGAAAGATTTATTTTTAGTTGCTAAGCTTTGTTTAGAGAGGTTGCCTTTTTATGTTAGTCTTTATAAAATAAACTGTTTAGGTTTTGCTTATGTAGAACTGATCCTGTAAAGCACAAATGTGTTTTATTACAATATTAAACTTTCTGTTGTCATTCCTTGGTTGTTCTCAGAAGAAATATAATTCATGGAGTTCCCCTCACGAAAAAAGGATTTACTGGTGGAGTTCTTGGTAAAGATGAGTGCTGTAGTCCTACCCGTTCTTACACTGAGTATGGTTTGTAAAACTGTCTGTATTTGTACAGAAACTAGATTAAGTTGGAATGGCCCTCCATTTTGTATTGAACATTATGAATGTATTTAGCCACAATTCTGAGTGAAAATTCTGTAAACATCTTTGAACATTTAAATGCTGTTAAAAATGAATCAACAAACATGCATAAAGCTATATTTTCACAAGTGAGCTAAATTAATAAACTTTTGCAATATTTGTTTTACGTATGGTGATTATTTAAAAAAGAATACCTAAATAAAGTCACAACAGACATTTTCCATTCCAAACATATTACAAACCTTAATATAGGGTGAGCAAATTTAAAACAGAGTGAGAGGAGAAAGCAGCAAAAAAAAAAACCCAAAACAAAACATTTAACTCTGTTTAGCTGGATAGTTCTGTCAGTTTGTGGCATCTTTTGTTTGAAAATACTGCAAAAACTTGTAAAATGTGGTGTTTCTCTATTTTAAAAGTTCACAAGTACACCAATGCAAAACACTATCTAAAGCATAAATGATTATTTCCAGTAACAAAATAGTCCTGTAAGATTTAGTTGTTTGTTGTGGTGCTTATTGTTCAAAATGATGCATAAACATTGTCTGTTGCGTCTTAATTTAGTTCCCATGTACATTGGCAGGCACACTAAAGCCTTAAAGTCCTGCAGCACATGTAGAAAAGTATTATAGATATCAGAGGTTGTTGTTCTTCTTTCGGCTTTTCCCGGTAGGGGTCGCCACCGCGGAACTCCAGTCCGCTAATGATTGGCAGTAGATTTTTACGATGCTGAGGTGCCAGCTCGACGCCCAACCTTCAATGAAGGCACGCCCATTCACACATGTCTTTCGAATGCCACTCAACCGCAGGGAGGACATGCAGACCCCACACAGAAGGAGCTCCAAGCCGAGAATCGAATGGGAGAACCTCTTACTGTGAGGCGACAATGCTACTGCTGCACCATCTCAGCATACAGATATCAGAGGTTGTTAAAATCCTGAAATAAGGTGCTGAAAATTTTTATTTTCTTTAATCAGCTTTTTGTGGAGCCTGTACCACTAGGATAGACATTATTAAAGCTGTACAGGTCCCTATTCAAAGCAGTCTGAAACCATATAACCACTGTATTAGGTATCTTTGAAAATGTGTAAAAATCCTCTGTTTAAGAGCTATTTGACTGTTATTAGTAGATATTGGAGAACAACAATGTGGTACTGACCAGAGATAGTAGATCCCAAGAGTTGAACCAGTTGTTTGGGATTTTGGAATTTATGTGGACAGTGCCTAAACTTTTGACCAATACGTGTCTATTGTTGTAAGAAAGTCCTTCTGTATTGCACAGCTTATAAACAAAGGGATTGTGTCTAGATCTAGGGATGTCATTGTTACCCATTACTCATCCTCCATTAGGCCAAACATTGCATATAATGCCCCCTTGGTATATATCTGTGCAGACATGTGCTAGAACTGGAATGTCCACAGATATACCTTACTAAAAGGATACAAGGCCTAAACAGCACTTCCTACATGGATGGACTCAAAGACCTGTCACTTCACTATACTCAGTATCCTACAGACTGCAAGAGATGAACTGTGTCTGGCATATAAGGCATTCTCTGACCCATTACTGATGGATTTACTGCACATCAGCAAGTCAAATGGCATCAGAAAGACTCGGTCTAGGGATCTAAACCTCTTCTGCAGCATCAACAGAACAGTTTGGAGGGACAGGTATATCTCCCCAGGGAATACTGAGGATACCGCTGCTGTAGAACAGACTCCCCATCCAGAACTGTTCGAAGCCATCAAGGAGTAGAGGTGAGGGAATGATTGAAAGCAAAATTATTTTAGCATCTGCAGGAAAAGTGAGGGTTTACCTGATGAGTCCTGTGTATGGAAGTTGTGTTCATCCATAAAAGGACTTGTGGCACAGGTTCCTTAGTTGCAAAACACATTTAATGGAATTTTCCAGGTTCAGACCAAAGGAGTTGCTGGTGTTAAGTTGGATTTACCATTCTAACTCCTTTCTTTTGAGCTTAGCATTAAGGTTACTTTCCAGGATGCCTCATTCCAAGGTGTCTAAGACATGACATTTGCATTTTTTGCATCCATTTTTCTAGAGTATGTATAGACAGTTGGTTTTATGAGGTATTATACCTTAAATCTGAATTGTGCTGTAAGACCCTCTTTTCAGTTTATTGATAGAATTGCACATGTAGAATACTTTGTACTTGGTACATTGTACTCCGTAGATTACATCTGTCTTGGTGCAATCTGAACCCATTTGCTGTAAAATGTCTTCTTTGAGTTGGGGGACAGAAAATGGTCCTCCTTGCTCATGTGGGAGCATATACTGCAGTCTGGGGGTCCACATTTAAGTGTCCCCCTTCTGCCTTGGTGGTCTAGGCTATTGCCATTGTCAAGGTAACCATGAATGCTCTTTCCTTTTCCATAAATGAATGATGGCACTGTGCCTACAATTTTGAGGAGCAGTTTGTTATCGCTGCTGATGGATCAGTTGCCCCCAGTGGAGTTTACAATTTCTCCAGCATCCTTCGAGAAGGTGATTCAGATGTTCATCATATCGATCACTGCTGCAGTAGCCTTAGCAATATGGCTTATATCCTGCCAAGGATGTAACAGCCAGCCAGCTTCCAATGCTTCAAGGCACCTTCCATGAGTTGCCTAAAAATATGGGTGTGAGCTCTGAGTCATAGGTTCATAGGTAGGTACTAGGCTATTGGCCCAAAGGCCTAAGTAAGCCTAGCCAACAAGGTTCCCTGGCTTACGCCACCCAAGAAAGTTAATTTCCTGTGCCCCTGTCAAGCAGAGCCACAGAAGTGATCCCCAGGGTGTAGTTCCTACTTCCCATCCACTCATCAAGATTTTTCTTGAAGAGTGCTAATGAGGAACTTGGCTTCACGTAGATGGGTAGCTTGTTCCAGAGTATGGGAAGTCTCTGGGACAGGAATCTATCCCTCTAGCATGTCCTGTTTATTGTGGTGACAAGGTTTATGTCCCTAGAGCATGTAGCTTGGAGGGATTGGGATTTATTCAGGTGTAGCATGTCCAACAGCTCTGGGTTTGACATAACTTTATATGTTAGGCAGAGATCTCCTTGGAGTAGGTGATATGCTACAGAGTAAAGCTGGAGTTTTTTGAGACGGTCAGTGTAGGGCTTCTGTTTGATGACAGTAATCCTCTTTGTGAGGTACTTCTGTGGCCTTTCCAGCTGCTGCAAATGTCTTGTGAGGTACATTCCAAAAGGGGTGTTGTACTCTATAATGGGTCTAATGAGTGCCGAGTAAAGGGGAACAATTACCTCTTTTTTCCTGGATGAGAACCCTTTTGTGATGAGGTGTGCCACATTGAAGGATTTCCTGATTACTGTGGCGATGTGATTATCAAAGGAGAGACTACTGTCCACCTGGGTCCCAAGGTCTCTTATCACACATTCAGCATTAAGTAGCCGTTTATGTGGTAGTTCATGGGTACAGAGTTTTTACCAAAGGGGATGACAATGCACTTTTTGGCACTGAGCTTGAGGCCATGCCTTTGACACCAGGCATCTGTCTCAGTGAGGCTCTTTTGTAGGATGTCCACATCATTTGGGGACTCGACTATGGCTCCTAGTTTGCAGTCATCTGTGAACTTCATTATCCAGAGGCCTTCTGTGTTAGCCTGTACTTTAGAGAAGTAGATACCAAACAGGAGAGGTCCCAGGACTGAACCCTGCGGTACTCCACTTGTCACTGGTTTGAAGTCAGATTTGGAGTCTGCTGCTTTTACAATGTGGGTTCTGTCAGTGAGCCAGTTGGCAACCCATCTTGTGATGTAGGGATTTATACCGAGTTTAGTGAGTTTAGCTATAATTCCAGAATGGGGGATGGTGTAGAAAGCCTTGGCAAGGTCAAGATAGGCTGCGTGAACTACCTTACCCTCGTCTACGGTTTTGGTGACTGCCTCAAAGAAGTTGATCAGGTTCAGAAGGCATGATCTGCCTTTCAAAAACCCAAACTGGGTGGGGTCCAGAGTTTGGAGGTTATCAATGTCTTTGTTTATGAGTTCCATGATGATACGTTCCATGGCCTTGCAGACCAGGCTCGTCAGGCTAATAGGGCAATAGTTCCCACGGTTATTGGTGGCTCCCCCTTTGTGGAGTGGGATAACTGTTGCTGTGCTCCATTCAGTGTGCACAAAGCCTGATGTGAGACTATGATTGAACATGGTGCTTAGGTGGAGAGCCAGTTCATTCTGAAGTTCATGTAAAACGCAGCCTGGGATCTTGTCCAGTCCCACGGATGCTGTGTTTTTGGTTTTAGAGAGTGCAGTTTTTACCTGCATAGATGTGATTACAGGGACTCTGCATTCTTCCTGTATAAATATGGGCCCTTTAGGGGGTGAGAGGGGGGTAAAGTTAGCACTGAACCTATTTGCCAGGAAGTTGGCAATATCAGTTGGTTCTGTAATTTTCATGCCATTGTACTGTAACTCAGAGCAGATCTGGGTGTTGCCATTGAGATTCTTGACATAGCTATAGAATGCATTGTGGTTGTCCCTAGAATCAGTGGCGATTTTGTTTTCGTAGCTAGCTTTGGAGGATCTTATAAGGGATCTCAGCTTCTTACTGAGGCTGACCAGGGAACTCCTCCACTCATGGGATTTTACTCTCTTTTGTAACAGTTTCGTCCTTCTGTTGTAGAGTTTATTTATGGCAGAGGACCACCAGATTGGCTTCCTTTTTTTGGAGCATAGCATCTTGGTTCTGTTTGGGATAGCACGATCCATGCACTCATGTAAGTGCTTATAGAGTGCATCTGTGTAGGATTCAGCAGTCATGACTGTATTGTCCATCTGCATGGGTGTCATGAAGTTTGCCACTTCTGTCTTAAGATGTATGAAGTTGGCTTTGGAGAAAAATTTTACTGTGATTTCCTTAATGGGGTGTCAGGGCGGGATGTGGATATCTAGGGTGATTAGCTTATGGTCAGATCTGACCAACGAGGAGTTGACTTCAGGGGTAGAACACCGGTCACTCATGTTGGTAATGACTCAGTCTAGGATATTGTTGCCCCTGGTGGGGTGTGGATAAGTTGATCCAGGGCATTGAAATTTATGAATTCCAGTAAGAGTTGAGCAAAGGAGTTGGTACATGTGAAGTTTTAGCAGTTAATGGTGGGGTAGTTGAAATCGCCCATTATTAAGGTGTTTGGTTGAACCCTAATATTTTCCAGTATATCAAGAAAAGAGGAGTATGAATCCTGGGGCATAGTGGGGGATCTGTAGCAAGCTACAATTTGGATTGCAGTTTTGCCCAGAGTTAGTTGCACTTGGATAACCTCGGATGCATTATGCTGAGCAACTAGCCTGGAGGTGTGGATATCCTTAATGAATATGGACACACCTCCACCTTTGGTGTTCCGGTCCAGGTTAGGTGGCAAAAAAGTGTGGTATGAGTTATAGCCTGGTAATGCAGGGGTGCTCTCTGGAGCCTTGAACCAGGTCTCAGTAACTGCATAGATATCAATGTTCTCCATTTTAAGGAGTGCCTCGAGGGAGTGCATTTTGAGATTTAGACTTCTAGCATTGAGTAGCATTACCCACAGTTTTTGCTTGCCTGTTCCTGTTACGGTGGTGAATTTGTCATTTGAACCTTGCCTAAAAAAGGCACTATATGGGTAGCAAGAGCCTTAGCCAGTATCCAGAATCCCAGGGGTGACAGGTGCAGGCCATCTCTGGCAAAGCATCATGGTCTGTCGATCATGTCGTCCCAGGCAGACAGATACTGGATACCCTTAGAATGATACCAGAAGCTTAGCCAATTGTTGAAGTCAATCATTTTGTCCTTGTATTGCGGTATTATTCTGGGTGATGGCAGGATGATACTCAGGGCTAGGGTCATACCTGCCTTGACTACAAGATCGGAGAGCTCTTCCATGTCTCTTTTCATGTAGTCCAGGGAGGTACATCTCAGGTCATTCACACCAACATGGACAATGACAGAGTCATATTTGTACTTGTTGTGGAGTGACCTGAGTGCGTGGGTTATGTGGCAGATCCTGACACCTTGACAGTAACCTTCTCCTTGTTTAGCCTGGTGAGTGGGACATCAGTGTGCCTGACTATAGAGTCACCTATGACTAGTGTGTTGGGTACATTGTCTTGCCTTATGGGCTGTGGTTGAGTGGCACACTGAATCTGTGGGCTATGTGTCATTTGCGTTGTGTTGGGGGGGTTGGAGGTTGCTTGTGTTTCTGCTTTGGAGGTCACTGTTGCTTGAGCAGTTTATTATTGAGAGCCTCCGTGAATGTTTTTGTGTTTCTATGTGTGGATTTTGGTGGTGTAGGTTTAATGAGACTATGTGATGAGTGTGGTGTGGTGCAAGTGTTTACCTTCTCCTCTTGACTGTCAAGTTCAGTCTTGGTTGGAGAGAGCTTTACCTCCAGTTTGGCTAGATAAGTGCATCTCTCACAGGTTGTAGTGTTGGGTGGTAGGAGGAGAGGGTTGACTGTGTACATGAGGCAATTGCTACATTGTCCCAAAATGCCCAGATTCATCAGATAGACAGGAGAGAACACTGGGAGCTGACCCTTGTACTTGCCTGAATAAAAAACTACTTTCCTCTAGACAAGTGAGGAAAGTGAGTATAAGAGCTGTAAGAGCTGTTTTTCTCTACACAAGTGAGGAAAGTAAGTACAAAAGCTGTTTTCCTCTAGGTAAAGAGGAAGGTTGATTGCTGTAGTAATTTGTAGCTTATTTAGTGCTAACAACAAGTTCTGAACAAGTGCTGAGCACGAATAAGCAAATTCAAGTGCTAAAACTAAGAATCTGTACCTAGATCTTGTGGTAGATAGGTTACCTAGTGCTTATCACTCCCACTTATAAGCTAGAATGCTTCCCTCCAACACAGAAAGGCTTGGGGGACTCAGAAGCTTATAAACAGTCCTGGATATGGCAAATCTGTATCTGGACTAGACTGGTTACAGGAAAGGTGGGAAACAAGCGCAAATGTGGGCTTTTAAACCAGAAAGTTGAAAGAGATGAAAAAACTGCCCAAACAGCCAATAAAGTACAATTTCTGGGCCAGAAACCACTCGTGTGGTAGATAGGCTACCTAGTGCTTACCACTCCCACTGATAAGCCAGAAGGCTTCCCTCCAAGACAGAAAGGCTTGGGGGGGGGGGCTCAGAAGCTTACAAGCAGTCCTGGATACAAAAAATCTGTATCAGGACTAGACTAGTTACAGGAAAGGTGGGAAACAAGCTAAACACGGGCTTTTAAACCAGAAGGTTGAAAGAGATGGAAAAACTGCCCAAACGGCCAATAAACTACAATTTCTGGGCCAGAAACCACTCTTGTGGTAGATAGGTTACCTAGTGCCTATCACTCCCACTTATAAGCTAGAATGCTTCCCTCCAACACAGAAAGGCTTGGGGGGCTCAGAAGCTTACAAACAGTCCTGGATACGGCAAGTCTGTATCTAGACTAGACTGGTTACAGGAAAGGTGGGAAACAAGCGCAAACGTGGGCTTTTAAACCAGAAAGTTGAAAGAGATGAAAAAACTGCCCAAACAGCCAATAAAGTAAAATTTCTGTGCCAGAAACCACTCTTGTGGTAGATAGGCTACCTAGTGCTTACCACTCCCACTGATAATCTAGAAGGATTCCCTCCAAGACAGAAAGGCTTGGGGGGGGGGGGCTTAGAAGCTTACAAGCAGTCCTGGATACAGCAAATCTGTATCAGGACTAGACTAGTTACAGGAAAGGTAGGAAACAAGCTAAACGTGGGCTTTTAAACCAGAAGTTTGAAAGAGATGGAAAAACTGCCCAAACGGCCAATAAACTACAATTTCTGGGCCAGAAACCACTCTTGTGGTAGATAGGCTACCTAGTGCTTACCACTCCCACTGATAAGCTGGAAGGCTTCCCTCCAACACAGAAAGCCTTGGGGGGGGGGCTCAGAAGCAATATTTTTTAGAAAGTTCTGTATAATAATTCAATTGACTAATCTACATGAGATTTTCTCAAGTCTCAACAATATTTTTCCTCTGCATAACCAGGTATTTAAATGCATATAAGCTGGCTGCTAAGTTCATGAAAACAATCACTGACTGGAAAATATCATGGAACCTGGACCTGAACTTTTATGCTCTGTTCAGGTATTGAATTTAGGTTGATTTTTTTCTGTTTGTAAATGCTCAACAAATTATTCTGTTTGGTTCTTTTATTCTCTGATTATGGTTTTCTTTGCATATTTTGGCTACCTGATGTACCATTTTTTATTAGTTGTCATTACACAAAAAGAAAAAAGAAATATGATAATAAATAAATAAATAAATAAATAAATAAATAAATAAATAAATGAATGAATGAATGAATGAATGTCAGAAGAAGTAATTGTATAGTGACACTAGGTGGTCAACTGCAGGCACTGCAGTGAATTTATATGTTTTGAATAGCCTAGTGAAATGTGTTCATTAATTATGACTTGATTCATAATTTGTCTATCAAACTGTGATTTACAATTTCCTGAAGAGGCTATGAATTATGAAGCAATCTGAGATGTTATCATGTTGCTATGAATTTTATTGTTTGTATGAAGGGATGTGAATTTAAACTTGTGCTGTTTCATTCCTTCTGCATGTTGCTCGCACAGCAGAGCCAAAAGTAATGGGATGTCAAAAGCCCAAAATCAAAAACAACTTTTAATTTACTCTAACTCATTTAAGAAATTAATAAACAACGGATTTTTGCATCAATATGCATTTTTCTAAAAAAATTATACACACATTTATGCATTTTTCTAAACAATAGTATGAAACTGTAATGCTTGACATTGACTGACTGTAATTCTCAGTAATTCACCAGTAGAAAAAAATTATGAGGGACAGGGCTAAAATATGAACCAAAGTCAAGTATGTTCTACAAACTCAGGGGAAGTTAACAGAGATGGCTGCAAGTGTTTTTGCTTTTGGATATTTTTGGTACATTAATTCACTTTGAGAGATGGCTGTAAATAGAGGATAGCTGAAATTATTGCCTCTAACAAAAGTTTGAACCCCTAGCTATTCCTCTCTCATTGACATATGGTCTGTTATGTATGCAGTTTTATTACTGATAATGTATGCCACTTTTAAGTATTTATTCATTTATTTGCCTATTTATTTATTTGACTTTGTTAATGGGGTAAGCCAACTGGTTCAAAGGCTGTTTTCAACCAAAGTCATGGAAGCCTAGCTACGCTTCTGCTACTAATGTATGGTCTATTATGTATACATTTATTTCACTGATACCGAATAACATATTTTTCAAGTACTTATTCATTTATTCACTTATTTGTGTGACATTGTTAGTAGGGTAAGTGAATTAGTCCAAAGACTATTTTGAGCCATGACCTGGGCCAAAAAGCAGTTAAGGCTTTTTAAAACAGCATCTACAAAATGGATTACTGTCCAAGTTTAATTTTGAGCCAACATTTACATTCAAGTTAACTTATAACCAATCTTACAATTCATTAACTAATACAGTTTTGCTTTTACAAGAAAATTCATATAAATCACTGCATTCTGTACAAGGAAACTGGCATTAATTCAATTTAATAAATACTGTAGTTTTGCTTTTACATGAGTGCTGTTTACATATGTCTGTATTATATACAGGGATACTAGCACTGGACAATTTACATTGGCTACATAGCTGTCACTTTATGTATCAGTATTGTTGCATATTACTGAGTATAATGTCATTTTAAATAGGATAGGTTCGGCACTGGTTCCTTAGATCTAGTCTGCTTCCTGTAACAGTTGTACTTCTATTTGTTAGCTTTCAAGAGCTTTCAAAAAGGGGTTTGTTTGCTAGTTTTTTTGTATTTTTGTTTGGAAGAGTGAATTAATCTGTGCGTTTTTTCTTGGCTGTTTGAAGGGTAGCAATATTTTGTTGGGAATTTAGACATCTTAATGATAAACTGTACTCGAAACATGGAATGAAGGCATTTTTTGCTACTGATGTTTGAGCTTTATTAGTAATCAGGTGAGAGATTCTATAAGATTCTTTTAGTTGCTTTAGAATTTCATCAGGCTGTTGTTCGACATGTCTGCAAAGAGAATAGTTTGTCTAACATAATCTCCAGATACTTTTGTAGTTCAGCTGAGAGAATGGATAGTCCTTATGGAGCTTAAATGTCTTGAGGTTGAGCGAGTGTAGGCTTCTTCTGAATTCCTAATATCACTGCAGCAGACTTTCAGGTATTAAATGTTAGCTTATTAGAAGTGAGCCAGATTAATTTCTGGTCAAAATCCTCCTGTAGGTATTTAAAGTATTGGGTGATTTATGTCCGATTGTACACACACTCTTCTGCTTACAGTATGGAGTTGATATTTTGGAGATTATACGGTAAACTATTGATAAACAGAATACTAGGAGTCCCAGCACTAAGCCCTGTGGGACTCCTTTTGTTGTACACACCGTCTACGAGATAGCGTTGTTAGAGTGTACTACAGAGGTTCTGTTGATGAGCTAGTTTGGGGCCCATTAAACTACTTCTTGAACAAATCTAATTTTGCCAGCTGTTGAAGTAGTAGTTTGTGGTACAATGTTTCAAAGGCACATTTAAGATTCAGGAAAATGGCACCTGTGAGTAGTCAATTTGTCATATTGCTATGTATATGGTAAGTTAAAGTAAATAGTGCTGTTCATGTACTGTAGATATGATGAAATCCAAGTTGCTTGTCAGTTTTGAATATACTGTAATGGGTCGACTTCATATAAACGAAATTCCACTTACCCGACTTTCATAACATCGAGACAAGAACACCGAAAGTCCACAACACCGATCGCTTGGAACACCAACTTTTACCTAAAGGTAAGTAACCTGTTGGCCAACCCGACAAACAGACTGAAATGATAGCAAAGAAAACACAACCCCGTGTGTGTGTGTGTGTGTGTGTGTGTGTGTGTGTGTGTGTGTGTGTGTGTGTGTGTGGCACCCCTCCAACTAAATATACTAACTCCAAGATTGCACTACCGTGGAGGTCAGGGGCAAAGGTCAACATGATGGCCAAGCAGTTATTTACCTTTAGTTACACGTCAGTGTTCTGAGCGGTCGGTGCTGTGGACTTTCGGTGTTCTTGGGTCAATGTTATGAAAGTCGGGTAAGTGGGATTTTGTTTATATGAAAAGGATCCATTGTAATATATGTCTGTAGGTCACCTTTTCCAGAATTTTGACTATATGATCAGAGATGGCAATTAGCAAATAGTCTGTGACTGGTGGCAGTAAAAACTTTGGGGGGCAGCATTGATGAATATTTAAAATTGCATGGAGTGCATTTGATAGTGAGGATGAGACTGAATATGTGCCACAGTGGGCAGTTTAGAATGCTAACTTAGTACCTACTCAGAAGAAATTTGCAAACCAAATTCTTAAATCAGTGCAATGCATGTTGCAAATTAGTAAATTAACCATAGTGCAATACTCTAATGTTCACAGTGCAATACTCAAATGTCTCTTTCTGTGCAAGGATCAATGCAATGTCTTAACCAAGTACCTGTGAAATACTAAAGTCTCATACAAGTAAGTGTTCACTTAGAAAGGTGTTAAATGTATTTCTAATTATGTGCAATATTAGTCTGTCTACCTGCATGTCCGTGATGTAATAGCTAGGTGTTATATACGTAAATGTCTGTGAAAATAGTCTATAGTTTGTCTGCACATTGAGTTCAGACACATGGAATTCCATTCAGGTTTTGCACTTGTGTGTATTCTGAATAACAATAAAGTTTACTTTGACTTGTACTTTGACTTTGCAAAGTGTGGAAGCCAGGGTTGTAATGGTAGCCTCTTTTATCTAATAGTTCCTATATAGTTCCTGTATATCCAACAATAACATTGATATGAACTGTTTATACTCAAAAATACACTTCTTTATTTATATACATTTTGTTCTTGAGGATTTCCTCAGGCACTCAAATTAACATGATTGTGGTATCACTGAGATTAGAACCATGATCTGAATAGTCTCTTTGGTGTTTTTTCCCACTGAGTATGCTAACATCTGTACTCCTTGTTGTCACTGCTTGATTTTGATCATTTAGTCTTTGTGATCCATGAATCTGGACTGTCTTCCTCTTTGGAGTACAGAACTGGTCTTTCATCATTCTTTAGTTGCAGGCCTGTTTGAAAGTTTACTGAACTTGCATGGAATATGTATGCCACCAGTTCTCAATAGACTTATACATTTTACCATGTAAATATTTCTTGTTATTGACGTCTACATAAAATGGCTGTTTTTAGTGCTTAATGCAGCATAGCCTGCTTATATGAACTTATCAGTTCCTACCACAGCATAGTCTATATTCATGAGCTTCTTAGCTGCTTCTGTATTGATTAAGTTAGATAGTCTCTTTCTTCTTTATTGTCATGTTATATATAAACCAGTGCCCATATAACGGATTATACTGAAGTAAAAACGTGATAATGTTCCTTCTTGTACAAAAGGGTAATCTTCTACACTTTGTTTAATGTGTCAGTTCTTGTTAAAAGGGGAGCAGTCTACATATACTTTTTCACTGTATTGCTGTGAAAACTGTATAGCATGCTTCCACTATAAGTGGAGGAAAGTCAATGCACTGACGATCAGAGTTCCCAAACTGCACTAAAAAAAAAATCCTGCTGAAAAACACTTTTTAAAGTGTTTTTTGCATGGGCCAAGTCTACCACATCCAAAATTGTATATACCAACTCTGTTGTTGCACCAACTCAAAGAAGGGGAAATTTCACCAAAAGGGAATCACGTCAGGCACAACTTGTTGGCAGAGATTCCTATGGAAGAACTCTGCTCGTCAACAAGTTGAACCTCAGGCAATTGAAGCTTGAGTGTTCAATCTTCATCCACTGGTAAGTTACCCAATAGCACACCTTTGTAAAAATCTGGGATCCTGGAATGCTGATTTGCTGTATTACTGTGAAAATGCTGTAACTGGTGAAATGTTATTTTTTTAAAACTGTATTGCTGTATCTTGAACACTGTTTTGTTTTATAAACAGATGCATAACTGTTGTTTTTATATAATCTAATTATGCATTGCATTTTGTAATGAAGAATGTTTATGTCAACTGCCCTTGTCAGTTTGTCACAGGTTGTGGTAGAAAAGGGTCCTTGGACCACTTCACTTACCCAGTTAAATAATAAATAACTACATTTCTCATAAATTCATAGGGAAGTACCAGGCTAGCTGCCCTTGTGGGCCATTTTAAGTCTAGCCAGTTTCCCTTTTTGTGCTCAAAATAACCTTTCGCATTTGGTTATAGATTGTCCTTACCCCTTCCATGAGTCTGATTATGGTGGCTGACAAAAAAAGCAGTCACTAGAAAATGGAAATCAAAGTCTAAACCAAGTGAACTAGAAGTAGTGAATATAGTAACAGAGATAAAACAACTGGAACTGAGATCTTTAGAAAAGGGTAGGAGCAGACTAGATAGAAAAAAATGGGGATTATGGGAACAATACATGCAGAGGAGGAACGAGATTTAAAGGAAGGCAGGATTTGAATGAGCTATGTAATGTTTGAGTGACAACGACTGGATAGATTATAAGTGATGTATAATGTTTGCAATAAAATTATGTCAAAATGGTTTGTGATGAATAATGTTTGCAATTAAAATTATGTTAATATGCCTATGTCATAGGTGATAATTTAATAAAGATGTTTCTTGTTTAAAAAAAAGAATCCCAGAACTTATTGTGTTCTTTATCTTACTTAAATTTACCTTTCTTCATTTTTAATATGTTATAGCCCTCTTTATCCCTTCTTTTTAAAAATCACTTACATTTGTTGTCTTTGCTAAGCTCCTTATTTACTTGTCTTCCCTAGTGCTTTATGTTTAAACCTCTAAACTATTTATCTGTTGTAGCTTGTGACTTTCCCCAAAGAACTGGTAGGCCAGTCTTCTAGCTGTTGTGTTATTGCTCAGGTATAAACATTTCTTTAAAAAAGGTATTGGCTATATTTCAGCAACTGACATTTTTCTCTTTCTTCAGCATGTGTACATTTAGCACAGGATGTAAATGCTCGTCTGAGTGGAATGTGAGAGGATGCATTTCTGTCCAAGAAGCTGCTTCTTCTTTCTTTCTTTCTTTATTCCCTTAATACAAATAATCAAATGGGTGCATAACTTTCAGATACAATGCATTTACCCTGCAGGAAGACTGGAGTTAAAGGTTTAATTAATCTTCTAAAAGTATGCTACTAAATTCCATTCACATTTGGGCATTTGCACACTAAGTACTGCGGTGGATGTGCTGCGGTAGCATTGTCGCCTCACAGTAAGATGTTGTCCTGTTCGATTCTCATCTAAAGCATCTTCTGTGTGGAGACATGGGCGTACCTTCGTTGAAGGTTGTGCATCAGGGCTGGCAACTCGGTACATAAAAATCTACTGCCAATCATTAGCGGACCGGAGTTCCGCTGTGGCGACCTCTAACCGGGAAAAGCCGAAAGATACAACAAATTTTATGCACACTAAAACAATGAGTAACAAGATCACACAGATAAACCAATCAGTAAAAACTAAAAGAAAGATCTAGCCAGGATAGATTTTCCACTGTGTGATTCCTTAAAACCTCTTGCATTAGAGGAACATGGGATTTATACAAATGATCCCTTAAGGACATCAGGTGTTTCAGCTATATGGCAGTTCTGAATGCCCATGACTTTTTTCCTTTTCTAAGCATGTTTTGGACAAATTCAGGCCAATAAAGCCAAACTCCACTAGCTATGGACATGCATGTTTCTGCTTTCTCATCACCTCATCAGCACAGCATAATTGGACTGTTTAGCTAACTTTTGGAAAAAGGGTTTTGGATTCACATTTATGCAGGAACTCAATCTGTGTTACATACTTATTTATTATTATTTGGTAACTGAGTAAGTGGGCTGGTCCAGAGATTCTTTTCAGAAATGACCTGAGCACAAAGGCATAGGTACGGAACATAAGATTGCAATAAGTTATGTGCATCTCAGGAAACAAAAACATATATAACAGAAATAAACAAATATATTTATGTAAAGTATATAAACAGTAGTATAGCTATTAGGTTTACATTGCTGGATGGCATGCAATAAATTAGCTAATGATATTCATGAGTATAACAGTTGCCAAGTAAATTACAGCATGTACAGTTTAGAAATGTAATTACTGTCATAAACTGGCAGCTAAGTTGTAGTAGCAAGCAAATGAATTAGTTGAATCATGTTGCAGGATTGTTAACCACCATGCAGGTGACTGGATAGCATTGATTTGAACTGTTTGAGGTTGTCTTGGACTTTAGCTTCCATGGAGAGTTTATTTCATATTGCTGGGCCAAGCCTGGAAAAGGATAGCTTTTCAAAGGATGTTTTAAAAGGGGGCTGGATTAATGTGATAACATCTGCCTGACTGCTTGTCAGTGGGTCACACCTCTCAAGTCTACCTCCTTATGAGGAACATTCCTCATTTTATTTATTTTATTTGACATTTGTTTACCGGGGTGGTCCAGCAGGGTGTACAGAACCCATTTTCAGTGTAGGCCCAGGTAAAAAAGCTCCACATACCATGAAATACAAATACATTATAGTCCAAAAACAATACAAGTGACATGAGGAATACAATATAAAAATAAGTTGATAGAACGTAAACTAGGTTACAAGATAGAACGTATACTAGATTACAAGATGTTACAAGATATACTACACATCTGGACAATTCTATAGGGTTAAAACATTATAGACAATTATAGTCATTCTAACAACATATACATAGCCTATGAGTAGATAATGTGTACAAAAGTAGTATGTAGGTAGTACAATGTATGACACTGGTTGTTATATTACATGAAAAATAAAATGTTGATTTCAGTTAGGAAAATAATAGGTTCATAGGAGGTTACTAGGCTAATGGCCCTGTGGCCTTTACAAGCCTAGTCTACAGTTTATCTCCAAAAAGAAACTTCAGTCAGCACCTGTTACCCCTGTCAGTGGGGACACAGGTGGAACCCATGGGACAAATTTGTGGTTTCTCATCCAGTCATTAAGGTTACTCTTGAAGAGGGTCAGCTTGGTACTCTGTTTGACATGTATGGGAAGTCTATTCCAGAGATGGGTCAACCTCTGGGAGAGAAAAAAAGAAGTTATGTACTCACCATAACGTTCCATCTGAGTAGGTAACTTCATTTGTCTGCAACCTGTGGGTATTGGATCCGATTCGGATTCAAGCCGGCAGCTTTCCTAGCAAAAAATCCGAGCTCCAAGCTCCTCCCTCCTACCCATAATGCCCTGCTACCTCCCTCTTACCCTCAGATCGAGTTTGCCATAGTTTCCTAGAACACTACTATAACACAAGGAAAAACTACCTGAACATCCTAACCTGATGTCATCTGGGAAGTGACATACCATGATCCTTCAAGGACGAACTACAGGTCAGGGGGACGAGGGAGGGTTGGTTGCAGACAAATGAAGTTACCTACTCAGATGGAACATTATGGTGAGTACATAACATCTTTATCTGAAGTAGTTAACTTCATTTGATCAGCAACCTGTGGGACAGAGTCCCCAACTACCAACAACTTGGGAGGCCCTTATGGGAGGATATTCCGGAGCACTGCAGAGCCAAAGGACGCCCTTCCTCTGGAAATCAGATCCAATTTATAATGTGTAATGAAAGTGTGAGAGGAAGCCCAAGTAGCAGATGAACAAATGTCATCCAAAGGGACCCTCGACCAGAAGGCCGCAGAAGTAGTCACAGAAAGGGTAGAATGTGCCCGAACCCGCACAGGCTCAGGTTGACCAGAGTTTCTGTATGCGAGAAGAATCTATTGTGAAATCCACCTAGCTAAGGTTACCTTAGTCACTGATTTACCCAGACAGGACTTAGCAAATGAAACAAAGAGCTGTTCTGATTTTAGAAAAACAGCAGTTCTGTGTAGGTAAAATCGTAACTGTCTATGTACATCCAAGCAATGGAGTCTATACTCTCCTTTGTTGTGATAATTAGGGAAGAAGACAGGCAGGTTGATAGATTGGTTGATGTTGGCTTCGGAAGCCACTTTAGGCAGAAAAGAGGGGTTAGTCCTGAGGGAAACTCTGTCTTTATGAAAAATGATGTATGGGGACTTACTGCAAAGAGCCTGAAGCTCCAATATTCTTCTAGCTGAAGTAACAGCAATCAGGAAGGCAGTTTTCCAAGATACATACTTCAAGTCGACTGAAGCTGCGGCCTCAAAAGGGGGACCAGTCAGAGCCTGGAGAACTAGGGTTAAATCCTATGGAGGAACTGCTTCCTTAACAGGGGGTCTCAAAAGAAAAGTACCTTTCAGAAAGGTCTTGCAGATCTTAGATGATGCTAGGGGGCCAAATTTGTTTCCAATGTGAAAGTGGGAAATTGCTGCCAGTTGAACTTTAACAGTTGAAGAACTAGCCCCCTGATGGAAGATTTGGGATAAAAAATCGAGGACTGCTGGAATAGGAGCCGTAAAAGGGTCCAAATTCCTATGCTCCGCCCAGATACAAAAACATTTCCATTTACTCCTGTAGACTTTTCTGGTAGAAGGCTTATGAGCAGCCACCAGAATAGCTTTAACCGAGGATGAGATACCGGGAGTCCTAGACATCAAGGGAACTGGATCAATCAAGCCGAGTGCTTGAGGTTGTCCAGGTCGGGGGTCCTCAATCCCAGGGGGTGAAAAATCAGATCCGGAAGGGGATCTAAGATCCAGGGAGGATGCACTAGATGAGACTGTAGGCATCGGAATGGGGTTATGAGGATAACTCTGCTCCCCAACCGACGAGCTTTCTGCAAGAATTTTGTCATCAACAGAAGAGGAGGATAAGCATAAAGAAGACCGGATGGCCAAGCATGAACCAAAGCATCTCTGGGGTTTTCCCCTGGTGGGGGAATCAGAGCAAAAAACCCGCTGCACTTTGCGTTCGAAGGCGACGTGAACAGATCGCAGCAAGGTTGACCCCATCTGAGGAAGATCTGTTTCGCTACTAAGGGGTTCAGAGACCACTCGTAGGATGAGAGGATAGTCCGACTCAGCTTGTCCACAAGAATGTTTGACCGACCCAGTATGTGCATTGCTATGAGAAAGTGGTTGGTGGATATCGCCCATTCCCACAGTCTCATGGCCTCTCAGCAAAGTGGGTAAGATCTGGTTCCTCCTTGCTTGTTGATGTACCCGACCACTGACATGTTGTCTGTTTGAATTGCAATAGTCCCTAGAGGAAGAAGGGCATGGAGAGCCTGCAATGCTAGAAGCACTGCTCTCATCTCCAGGACATTGATATGCAAAAAGGTCTCTGTGTGAGTCCACGTGCCTTGGACGGTTCTGCCCATGCATTGCCCCCCCCACCCGAGGCGAGATGGGTCCGTGGTCACTGTGACTTGGGGTGGGGACATGGAGAAGGGGCGTCCTTCCCGGAGGTGCTTGGAATCGAGCCACTAAAGTAGAGATTCCCTGCAAACCCTGCTGAGAGGAATAGGGGCAGGCAAGGGATGAAGCAGAATGGACCACTGGACCTGTAAGGTCCATTGGAGAATCCTCATATTCAGACAAGCGAGCAGAGACAAGTTGATGGCCGCAGCCATGGACCCCAGAGCCCTCAGGACTAACTCCGCTGGAGGGGCCAAGGACTGAAGAAAAGCCAAAACATGGAGGTTTAGATTGCGAAGTCTGTCTGACATCAGAAAGACTTTGGACTGAATTGTGTCTATCCTGACCCCTATGAAATCCAAAATTTGAGTAGGCTGAAGGGAGGATTTCTTGTGGTTGATCGTGATCCCTAGATAGCGGGCGAGATGTAGGAAATAGTCTTTCACTGAACATAGTAGATGCCTGGTGGGGGCGGCTAGGAGCCAGTCGTCCAGGTAAGGAAAGACCTGTATTCCCTGAAGCCTCAGGTGGGCCGCTACAACTGCCATGACCTTGGTGAACACCCTGGGGGCTGTGGTGAGACCGAAGGGTAGGACCCTGAACTGATAGTGGCTGGCTCCCAGCCAAAAGTGGAGAAACCTCCTGGATCGCCTGTCCATTAGAACATGGTAGTACGCATCCTTGAGGTCTATGGAGCACATCTAGTCATTCTCCTGTAACAGTGGGAGAATGGACTGAATGGTGACCATCCGGAACTTCTCTTTGGCAACTGACAGGTTCAGTGTGGACAGGTCGAGAATTGGCCGTAAGTCCCCCATCTTTTTTGGCACCAAGAAGAACCTGGAGTAAAAGCCTGATCCAGATTGACCGAGGGGATGTGCTGGATGGCTCTTTTTTCTAGCAGCTCTTTTATTTTGAAGGCTGCTTCCTCCCTCTGATTAGGTGGTACATCAGGGAGGAGCCCCGAACAGGGAGGAGTATTTAGGAATGGAATTGAGTAACTTCTGGATATGATCCGGAGCACCCACCGATCTGTCGTAATGGACTCCCAATGTGCTAGATGCTCTGAGAAGAGCCCCCGACTGCCTCCAGAGAGGAGCAGTCGGGCAACCCCTCAGAGTTGCTGCACGGGTTGATCGGAAAAGGGTTCCCTCGACCCGAAATTCTTTGGCCCCCCCCTCTGCCTCTGGGTCGGTGTCCACCCTGTCCTCCTCTGCCTCTGAAGGACGAGGGATCCAGAGTGAAACGGGATTGTTGGGATTTCCAGAACCACATCTTCTTCTGTCCTCTTTGGTTCATGGAGAAGGACCTCTGAGGAGCTGAGAAGTGGATCCTGATGGCAGACGTTTTCCCATCCTTCTTCCTCTGGAGTAGCATATAGCGGACGGTTTTGCCGAAAAGCATAGAACCGTCAAAGGGGGCATTCGTGAAAGACGCCTTGAAGGGTTCCGCAAAATCACAGAGATGGAGCCAGGCCTGCCGTCATAAGACAATGCCTGTTCTGCTGGCTCTAGCCACTCCCTCCGTGGCATGGGAGAGAAGCCGCATAGAGGTGTTTGTGATAGACTTAAGAATGGCCATTCACGCCAAGAAGGTCCGTTTGTCCTCGGCCGACATGGACTCTGGGGGTGACCCAGCGTACTCTTTGATTAGGTCCCGCTGGAGTCGAATCACGTGTGCCATATAGGTCAGTGACCTTACAGAGAAGGTTGCTGAAGCGATCCTCTTTCTGAGGTGGTCCATCATCCGAGACTCCTTGTCTGGAGGATGTACCGAGGAACTCTCCTGTGCTAATTCCTTCTTGGTGGCAGCCGCCACCACCATGGCATCTACAGGGGCACCTTTGCTCCAAACTGTCCTGTCTGTGGGGGGGCTGAGAATCTTGTCCGGTCTCCACAGTGTCCGGCTCCTTCCATGACCTGGTAGTTATGAGGTCCACCAGGGGATTGGCGGGAGGGGACACCCAAGAGGTAGATGGGCCTGCGTCGAATGCCTCCAGAAAGATTCGTCCGAGGAAGGCTTTTGGGCTGACCACCCCCCTCTAATACAAAACATTTCCATAATGTCTCCAAAAGAGACGTCTTCGGGGGTGACCTGGGGGAACCTTCCCCTTCCTCCAAGTCCGTGTCTTCTGTGAGGGACTTGGGTAAGTCCAAGTGCCTCCTCTTGCACTTTCGTTTGTGAGGGACCTCCTCGGGGGGCTGTCCAAGGAGGGCTCACCAACAATGTCCTGTTCCTCCATGGGAACCATCTGGGACGTAGGCGCAGGCTGTCCCTGGGGCCGGATGATGGAAGACAAGCCCGTCTGAGAGGGAATGGTGGGTGGATCTGTAGCAAGAGCCTGGGACCTCGAATCCCTCGAAAGGACCCTCCCCACGACATCGAATGCCAAGGGTGTGCTGCTCTCCCTAGGATCCAAATGCAGTCCCCTCGGATCCGACGTGTGGATCGGCGCCAGAGATGACCCGATCAGATCCGAAAGGGCAGTGCGATCCGACCTCAACGGAGCTGAAAGCACACTAACCCCCCCAGATCTGATGCCCATGTCATGGTCCCGAGAGCTCGGATCCGAAAATGGATCCGACAAACTTGAAGGTACAGTCGGCGCCAAAGTAGGAAACACTGTCGGCGCCTACACCACCCTGGCTCCGAAGCTACTCAGATCCTATAGCTCCGAAGCCCGGTAGAGGGTCAGAGAAGGAGCAATGGGGGCGAAAAATGGGGTTGAGCTCCCCCTGGAGTGGGGGGAGCAAGAGCACTCCCATCTGCAGCTGGGCCTGAAGAAATCGGCGCATCATCCGATCCATGTCCGCGTCAGATAAACTTCTGGTTGACCTGGATGAGGCTGCCGAGGCTGGCCAAGAAGGCCGCCTGGACGACCTCAAAGGTGACTGGGTCTCCTCCTTCGGCTCCTGGGAGAAATGTGGAGAATGAAGCCTGGAGGGGGAAGACCCGGAGACCTTTAGAGGGGAGGCAAGCTGCTTAGATGGTGGGGCCAAGGGAGCTGAATCGGCCCGCCTCTTGTGGCTACGATGCCTGTCCCTCTCACGCTCTTTATCCTTCCAATCCTTTTTTCTCGTGTCCCTTTCCTCCTGAGCCGAAGAGGGAGTTTGAATCCCGGCCAGGGGAGTGGGAACGGTCGGTGGGGCAGCCGCAGCCACGGCTGGCGCCACGGAAGGGGAGGAGGATGAAGCTGAATCCAGGGGCAAAAGGCCCACGAGGACTAGCTTAGTCCACCTATCCCTCAAAGCCCTGGGGTTGAAGGCTGCACAGATAGTGCAGCCTGAAGAGAGATGGTCCACACCCAGGCAAATAACGCACCGAGTGTGGCCATCTGCTGGGGACAGCTTATGGCCACACTTGGAGCATTTAGAAAAAATTGCTTTTGGGCCCTCGGACATACTGACAGGAATAGGCCCACACGCACACACCTTCACACACAGACAGAAGGGGGAGGGGATTTAGAATCTACACTAAACTAAAGATAAAACTACCCAGATAGATCAAGGGAGAAAAGGGGTACCACACACACTCAGAATACAGTGATTTTAAAGGAAAAAAGGTTAAATAATCTACTCAACTCACAAAACCCAACGCTAGGAGCTCATTCTCAGATGCTTCAAGAAGCCGTGGCAAACGAGATCTGGGGGTTAGAGGGAGGTAGCAGGGCATTATGGGTAGGGGGAGGAGCTTGGAGCTCAGATCTTTTGCTAGGAAAGCTGCCGGCTCGGATCCGAATCAGATCCGATACCCACAGGTTGCTGATTAAATGAAGTTAACTACTTCAGATCTTGTCTCTCCAGCAGGTTTTGTTGATGTTGCATATTAGATTCAGGTCTTTCAAGCAGGTAATGCCCAAGGAGATAGACTTATGGATATGGAGCATCTCTAGTAGGGAAGGGTCCGAGATTGCCTTGTAGGTGAAACACAGATCACCTCTGAGCAACCTGTACGATACAGAGTAGAGTGATAGTGATTTCAGTCTGTCCGGACAGGACAGGTGTTGGAGGCCATGGATTCTCTTTGTGAGGTATTCCTGTGGTCTTTCCAGTTGGTGCAGATGTTTGAAGAGGTGCATACAAAAAGAGGCATCATACTCAATCAGTGGTCTAATGAGGGAGGAGTACAGAGAGGTAATAACCTCCTTCTTCTGGATGCAATCCCTTTACTTATGAGATGAACCAAGTAAAAGGCTTTTCTGACCACTGTCGCTACATGATGGTTGAATGTGAGATTGTTATCAACCTGAGTACCCAGGTCTATCTCCATAGGTTGTGTGTTTAGGGGATTGCCGTTGATGTGGTAATCAGTAGGGGCTGTGTTTTTCCTGAATAATATGATGATACATATTTTTGCGTTTAGCTTGAGGTCATGACCTTGTCACCAGTTATTAGTTGCTGTGAGACCCTCTTGCAGTATGTTAACATCATTTGGGGAGTCAGTGACAGCACCCAACTTAATAGCAGAAGAGTTAGTGATGCAGAAAGACAGTGAGAGAGTTAAGAAGAATAGAGGTATTACAGACTGAGCAGAAGCTTAAAGATATACTATAGAAACAGAGAAGGAGTTACGAGAGGTTTACTGTAGACTGTGAAGGAGTGAGACATGATTAAAGAAGAAAAAAATGAAGCTAGTGTGAAAGAAGAGGAAGAGCTGAGCATTATGCCGGATTTATACAGGAGCAGAGCCATGTATTTTTGTGATGATTTTTTAAAGAGGCTTTAAAGCGGGTTAGGCCAGGAATAGACCTAGTTGCAAGAGGTAGTGAATTCCATAGTTTAGAGACAGAATATGAATACAGGGAGTGACCTGTTTTTTTTTTTGTTTGTTTTGCTTTTTTGTGGGTTTTGAGACAGCTAAGTGATTTTTGTCTTCTGATCATAGAGATCTTTTTGATGTATAAGGTTTGACTAAGTTGGCTAGAGCAGGGCAGGCAGTAGGCTTGAAAATAAGGTTGCGCAAAGTGGATAGCCAAATAAAAGCAAGTTGGTTGGAAAGTTCAAGCCAGTTTAGTTGTAGTAACATTTTACAGTGATGTCTGTGATGTTTAGAGTTTGTGGTAAACTTAGCTACTTTGCTGTAGTACTGTTCCATCTTGCTTAGTGTAGAAGTTTGTAAATTAGTGAGGAAAGGGGCACCATAAAGAAGGGAAGGAAGTAAAAAGGGTTTTGCTAGGGAAACTTTGGTTGTTGTAGTTAAGAAATGTTTGTTTCTATATAACAGTCCCAGTTTTTGATGAGTTTTCTTTATATTTTGTTGTATGTGGTGGTCGAAGGAAAGTAAAGGAAAATAAAGGAAGGAAAATTTTAAATCTTAAAAAGTCCATGTTTCGCATTGCTCCACATTGAAAGGGTCTTTCACACATTTATTGTTAAGAATTATTTTAGGTAATAGTGATGGTCAGTAATATTTAATCATACTAATTCATCAAAATAACTTTTTATAAATATAAATTAACAGATTTTATCCATACTGTGACCTTCCTAGTTGAAGATATCAGTACATTATTAGTAAGTTTCAGATTTTGCCCATTTGTTCAATATTAAGAGAGGCAGTGTTCCATGTTTTTTTGGAAATAGAATGCTTAGAGCTATGCCATGGGTTTATTTGCTCTCTGAATGAGAGTTTTTAAGGGTGGGGAGGTAATAAGCTGAATTTATCACTTTTAATAGGTGGGTATCTAAGAGATAGGTAGATCTTTGCATTACAGAAAGCTTATTAAAGCTCCTTAGTTGACTGCATTGGTGTGCTTGCGAGGCTACGAGGAGGTCAGACCTACAAATTTTATTTTCGGCACTCTGAAGTCTATTGTAAGCTGAATGAAAGACTAGTAATGGTAAACTGTTTTCAAGTTTGTGTAGAAGGACACCTTAGCCAGTGCAGTGCAGGCAGTTGGTGTGAGCAGATGTGAGATTCTGTAACAGATTTCAGCTAAGGACTTTATTCACAATGAAGTCAGAGTGGGTGGTGAAGGATATATTGTGATTTGTGAGGGATCCATAGCAAGACTTTGATATGTATACTTAGAATAGAAATCTGAGGAATAATATTTCTTATTCTGCCTGTGGTTTTGGTGGGTGGTAGCTGAGGTAATTTTTGTGGGGAGGCAAAAAGCAGAGCTTTTTTATGTTTTATCAACAGGTTATTGGAATGTGCCCAAGTGCATAGATCTGAGAAGGACAGTTGTAGTTGTGTTTGAAAATTAGATGGATGTTTATTGTCATGTGACAGTAGAATATTGGTTGTGTACAGAATAATGTCTAATGATGGGAGCTGTTCAGTAAGGTCATTAATGAAGAGAGAGAGAACAGTGAGCAGCCTAAAACAGAGCCTTTCGGGGCTCCAGTGAAATACACTTCAAGTAGAAAAGTAAAAATGACAAGAAAGCAAGAAAAACAAAGCATTTGAAAGCATACTGTATGTTTTATCACAGTCCTAAATAAATTAGGCATAGATAGTGTGTTATTTGTTACATTTCTGGTGAGCTTCAGGGGGTGGACTCCTGTTAAACACAGCCACGAGTGTCACAGCAGCTTATAACAACTTTCTAATAAATGACACACCCTTATTATACTCCATAAATGAATAAAAGAAGCCCTCCATCTACCAAAAGCATTTACATTTGATGGTAAAAGAAATATAGTCAAAAACCATGTTTGGAGATCTTTGGTGTTGCGCTTTTTCCCACTTTTTTCCAGCCTTGGATTTGGTATACATAACTTTGGGGTATTGGTTGGTGTTACCTTCATGGGAGTGCAAGGGGCTTGCCCTCTTTGAAAAAAGCTTTGGTCTGAGATCAACAAATGTGTTGTGCAGCTATTTTGTTTTTACCAAATGAATTCAATGTAAATGTATTTGGTAGATCGACATGAATCCTAAAAATATTCTTGTTATTGTGAGGTAGTGAAGTATAAACCTTGATATATGAATCTCATTATAAAAAATGTTATATTGAGATGTTCATCATATTGATCACTGCTGCAGTAGCCGTTGTTAATTGGGTTATATTCAGCCAAGGATATAACAGCCAGCTTCCAAAGCTTCAGGACACATTCCATGCACCCAAACCATAAGTTGACTTGAGCTGAGCTGAATAAAAAGGCAGGTTTGGGTGCCAAGCCCTGCAGAACTTTCCTGCCACTGAAGAGAGTGCTCCTCTGAGACTTTTGAGGATTGGCAGTTAGCTTGTGCTGTTCCTTTGTTGGGTAGTTAAGCTCTCTTTGGGAGAGAAACCTTCCACATAAAATGTGTCTTGCTTTATTGTACTTTTATGCTATAAAATGTTATTTTTAAGCTAGGATATTGTGTTTTAATAGACTACCATGAGACAGCTGTAATTTTAAATAGGAGCACATTTTTCCTGTCAGTTTAAAAGTTGTTTAAGGTATTTGAAACCCATTTTTTTCTGTGGCGAAATGGTGCTTGTTTTACTGTACGTGGCTGATAGTGTGTTTTAAAGTGCTTTTTGCCATGTTTTTGTTTGAAAAAAAAAGTGAATTTAAATTCTTACTGACTTATGCTGCTTGTTTTTCCTGGGGAAAAGGCAGCATTTTCAGCTTGACCATTGAGCAATCTACCTGTCTGGTCTTTCTTCCTGCCACAAAAAGAAAAAGTTAAGCAAACAGCCTTTGCCACGACAGCAGGCAAGTAATCTACCTCTCTCACAGGTGGGTGACTCTGCTGTGGCCAAAACTGGTTCCTCAAAACACTCAACTTTTACGCTGGATCCCTCTGGTGTAGCACCTAGAAATTATTTCGACCAGGGGTTAGCCACTTCTTCTGTGGCTGTTGGGGACCCTCAGTCAACAAGGGAGAATCACTTTTGTCAGTTCAAGAGAGGGAACAGGGAAGACTTACCTGTTTGTTCTGAACATTGTGCTCATCCCTAAGGAAGCTGCTGTTGCCATTATTAACAATGTTGGTCCCATTTTTTCTGTCTTAAAGAATCTGTGTCGACTCCTCATCAAATCTTCTTAGAGAAAAGTAGTTTACTGGATCTGGCTCAGGGTTTAATTCAGGCTATTGATCCTTCATATAAGGTGGTTTCTGGAAAAAGAAAGAGAGACTCCTCTTTTTCTAAACAGGTTCAAGATTCTGAATCTGGACAGGAAAACAAATGGAAAGAATGATGGATTTCTCCTCGGTTCTCTGATTCAGACTCAGAGGAGAGTTCGGTTTCTGATTCTTCCTGTAGGGATTTCTCTTTCACAGAGGCTACTTCAAGAATGTGCCGGTGTTTTCAGTGGAAGAACAGTGAGGTTTCTCAGTCCCTCAGAAAATATTGTGAGCTGTTATAGAAGGTGTGAAGACTGGTAGAAATGGGTGAAGGCTGTCAGCCTAGTCAAATAGAATTTGGTACATAATTCTATCATTTGTAAATACTGTGAAATATTGAAATGCAGGCTTGCTTCCTAAATTAAAGAATACGGTGTGAAATGTTGAACTTAAAACAATGTGACAACATTGCCATCTGCTGTAAAGAAAGCTAAGCCAAACATTTCTTGTTGGTCCTTTAAAATTAAAATTCTTTCATCACTGCCTTTGATGCTTACAATTCAGATCCAGCCGGGCTAGACAAAGGCTTCCTGCCTATTGTTTTAAGGCTAAAGTTAATGACCAGAATTTACATGTGGAATGTCCTTTATTGCTCTAAGTGTAAAAGAATGTAAATGCAGTTTCTGTCAGCCTGGAAACACCAGGAAAGTGAAATGATGTAATGTTTTATCAGAACTGCAGTTTCAATTTAAACAGAGAGAACCAGAAGGCATTAAGTATTTTTGTCTGAATCATCAAACTCAGCACTCTGCCTGTTGTCCTATGTAAGTTATCTTAAGACTTGCATTTTCTTGTAGAAATAACTAGAATTAGAAAGATTAGACTAAGTGTTTTTCTGTGATGTCAAAACTGTACTACTGATTTATTTTAAGTATTTCTGTGTGATCTCTGAACTCTTGACTAGCACTGACTGTGTAGTAGAAAGTATTGTCTTGTGGTTTTAATTATTTATTATTAAATATTTTAAAACCTCTTAACTGTGGCTATTTTTGTGTAGAGATAATTTAAGCTCTTTAGTGTACTCGTATGCCTTTGGTAAGCCACTCTAATAAGCTTTGACTGTTTAGTCACATCTACCAATTGGATAATAATATTGCACAGTAATAATTGGACACCCTTTTAAGGCCCTTTGAGTAGCTGATAAATATTAGTAGGTGATGGCAGCTGGTACTACCATATAGTCTGGGAAAAATGGGCACAGCTGGAAAACGTGTGCCAGCCTTCCCCAGGAGTGGCTGTGTGGTTGTATAAATGTATCTCAAAGTGTATGTGTCAGCTACTTGGGCAGGGACACGAAGCACTGGTTGGACAGAGAGGGTGCTAAAGGTTTTAGCTTGCCCACTAGGCTGAAATCTGGACCCTATAGCTGTGCCAGTGGGGAGTCCTATTGGGGACCTGGAGAGAAAGGGAGAGACCAGCCCCAGACTGACTGTGATCTCTGTGTGCTCTTAAGGGAAATTGCACTTTACTGTGTGTATTTGTTATCCTTTATTTATATATGAGACGTCCTCTCTGGTATTAGTGGTGAGGACTGAGGCTCCTAGATTGCTGGGCCAGGGCACGGGCGTCACCGAAGGAATTTCCAGATCCTGCATCAATTTCTACAGTTCTATCAATGTTAATTGATGTGTATATCACTATCTGCAATTTTCCTGATATTTAGCCTGCTGCCCTTGAAAAGGCAGATAGAATGTATTAAGTTATTTAATTTCTTTTTAAATTTATATACACTCATCCCAAACCTGACCTAGCAGCTATACCTTTAGTTAATTATACTGCTTGTTTTTTGGTGTGTTTTTTTTTAATGCCAGGGTGTGGACATATATTTTTGTTGTTCTAGCATTGTCCTTTCAGGGCTCAACCTCCCCTTCTCTGCTGTCAGGAAAGCTCTGAAAGGCTTCACACCCAAACTTGTCTTTTCATCAGTTGAGTTCAAGCTACTTGATAGCTTGGGTGCATGGTAAGTGCCCTGAAGCTTTGGAAGCTGGCCGGCTGTAATATCCTTGGCAATATATAACTCCATATAGCTAAGACTACTGAGGCAATGATCATTCGGACATCCACTCTAACGGAAAGTTCAGCTTACACAACTGTATTTTCTTTTTAATCTTTGCAGATGTCTTTCAGCTAGTCTCTTAGAGTTGTGTGATGAGGTGCAGGCTTCAATCATTTGTTTCATAAATATATTAAACTCCATTGACATGAACCAAGGTCTTTGTTTTTATAATCATTTCCTTCCAAATGCATTTATGCGTGCATTTATTTAAACTTTGCTGAGCAGGTTAGCGCCACCCTGCCAATGGTCTCTTTTCAGGTAGACCCAAGGTGGTATACATATTAACTATGGGGAAATTCGGTTGGGGCTTTGGGTAAATTCCCTACTCTTGTTGCTAGGCTTTCACTACAAGGTGTCATGGGGACAGCAGGAGAATGAGTGAAGAATGGAGACAGTGTTCAGGGTGGTGACATATTCAGCAAATGCTATTTTTGGACAGCAAGTAGCTATCGAGAGAATTAGAGAAAGTCTGCTTTCTGTAATTATAAACAGACCAGAATACAATGTAAGCCAATGAGTTCACTGCAGATCTGGATTTAACTTTGCAGTTAAGCATACTAACTCTTATTTTGCATACAGAGGGTGAAAAGGAAAGGATAATTCAGCTAGTCTCATCTGTGAGGGTTGGGAGGGTGGCCTAATGGTTAAGGTGTTTGCCTTACAAACACAAGGTGCAGGGTTTGAGTCTCACAAGGGATAATTGGCTAAGCTTAAAATGGCTCGCAAGGGCAGTTAGCTTAGTACTAACCTATGAACCTATGAACCTGTGTTAATGAGCAATTGTGTTGAAAGAAGGAAAGGGGTAGCAACTGATCATTCACAGGCGTAGTGTGTGTGGTAGACCGGAACAGCAGCAGCCCTTTAGTGCATCAAGAACAGCTAATATGGATCAAAGAAGGTACTTCGTTAGATTTAGATACTTGGAAATCCGGACCCCATGGGTAGGTATGAATTTTGGAATTAAATAGTAGGTCCACTTGGAATGTTAATAAAAAAAATTAGACAAATAGGAGAGAGTGATGTTACACTATGTAAACAAATCATTAAAATTTATATTAACCTCTAGACCTACTTATATTAGAGGATTATTAGCAGCTAGAATTGGCATTTTTAATAGCACGTAATCAATTATTTGAATGTCCAAGGAACATACTATCTAACAGGATTTCAGTCTGTAAAGTGTCATTAACAGAATTTCATGCAAGTGAGACATGTTATTATCATAGAAAGTGGTTATTTAAGATATGAAATGATTTGTTTCATAAATATGAAGTTAAATTTTATTTGGATAGGGTATGGAAGGATCATACTGAATTATAGCTTATGTATATGTTTGATTAAAATGGTGGGTATGGTAAAAAACAGTATGTGAATATAGACTGAGAATTCATAAAAGGGTGAATAAGCAATTAAATTAATGTGGAGATTTGGAGACAAAGTATAGCAAAGAGGGTTATGATCGGGTCTCTGATTGTAACTATGTTATTACGTGTCTAAGACATGGATGCCAGTAAATTCACCTCAAGAGCAAAGATATGAAAAAAAGATACTGAAATGAAAGTGTTATTTAAAAATGAGGCAGTGGAAGTTAGAGGTCTTGGGTGTGAAATAAAGGTCTGCTAAATTGGTACCAAAAATATTACAAACGCATTTTTGAGCAGGGATGGGATTAGTTGGATGAAGACTTTTGAACTAAAAGAGTGGTGTCTATGCACCAGAAAAAAACCCCCACAAAAAATGTATAGCCAGGGGGCATGGCCAGGATATGCTCTAGATAACAGCAGTTTTCTTCAACTCTGCCACTTCAACTTATTTATGACAGGATTTTTGTAATCAAAAACAACCCTAATAAGATTTTTATACACCAATTGATACTATTATGCATCATTTAGGATTGTACGTTAAAAAAATTTCTGAATTTTGATTTTTTTTCCTGTCAAAAATAATCTCAGAATATTTCTCTCATCCCCTGGCTATAAAAATGAGCTTCTCCAAGACCAACCATCAATAAACTTCCTTCAAAAAAGAACTACAATCCTTGCTCTCAAATATTCAGGAGTTATCTATAAAAATAGATAAAATGGACTCAAAACTGGATAACTTTAAGGAGAACTGCTCAAGGCAGATGGAGATTATCAACGAAGACTTAAAGCAACAGAAATCTCAAATCACTGGAATTGAACAAGCTCTAAATGACATGGATGGTAGATTACAAGAAGGAGAAGATAATATAGAATTCTTATTGAAGCAGAATACTTTACTTCAATCTGAAATTGATGATTTAGAAAACAGGTCATGCAGAAAAAATATCATAATCTTCAGTCTACCAGACAACATTGAAGGTAGTAACATTGTGAGTTTTTTAACAACTTGGTACCTGAAGTATTTGATCTTCCTGAGGTTCTAGCCTGTGGCATCAAAAGAGCACATAGATCCCTAGTTTCTTCTATGACTAGTAAAAACAATTCGGTTAAATCTGTAATAGTAAGATTTCTTTCTACCCAAGACAAAAAATTGGTCCTTAAAACAGCATGGTGCAGGACACCTATCAAAGTAAATGACAACATTATCTGCTTTGACAATGACTACTCTCTGATGGTTATTGCCAAAAGGAAACTTTTTTGCCTTTGATTAAAGAACTAAAAAATGTCAAGTAAAATCCCATCTCTTATTCCCGGCTAGACTGAAGTTATTTCTGCGGGATGGTCCTATAGTCTTTGATGACTTGGATTCACCAGTGACATATACAAAAACCAATAAAATACTTGATGAAATAGAAGATATGAAATAGTCTAATACCTCATTGAAAAGGATGGCACACAACAATACATGGAAAACATCAGACAAAAAAAGGAAACTAAAAAATAAATAGTTTTCTCTCTAATTCGACATTTTTTTTAAATTTAACTGCTTTGAGAGAAAACTATATGACTTCTCATGTCATTCTCTGGACGTTGTGTTTTGACTCATGGAACTCATACATAGAAACAGTTGAGATGTTGATGCTTTGTTATACACAGTAAGTATTGTATTTAAAGTAAAGAAAAAAGAAGGAAAAATAGTCAAAGTGATTGCTTCTTTGTTTCTTGCTGAATTTGGTTAATTTACAGTAGTTATTGTTGCTTGTTGCAATGTAATTAATCATCTTATACTAAATAGAAACTACGTTCTGGTTATCATTGCCAATAATAACTGATCGACATGTTTTGAACATTTGTGAAGGCTCCTGGCATCTCTCGAATTGCCGTTAATTTTGAGAATTATCTAGTTAACAGCAATGAAAAAGAAACACTTTTCCTGCTGGAATCCCTTTTCTTCTTTTTTTCTTGATTTTACACACGAGAGAGTTAGCCATGAGCTGTTTTGCTGTCTGACAGGTTTTCTTGGCTCTGCTGATGTACAATCGTGCAGGAAATGAACTCTGAACTCTGACCAGTTAACTGTGTGTCATGAAGGAACATTGCAGTGATGAATCTGACATTGTATGGATCCACATTGAATAAGTTATCTCTTCAGTATGTATTATCTTTCCTAATTGATATTTAAATGGAACTATATTATATTGTTCTAACTTAAACAAGAAGTTTGAAAAAGTACTGATGTATTAGTAATGCCTTGTGCATTTCATGTATTTTCCACAGCAAAGGTAGTACAGTCCATGAATAAGATTTATAAAGCTCATTGCTTAGTTACAACAGTGATACAACTGCAGTTCAGTGCAAAGTGTTTATCAGGTGGATTCGTAACTGGACTGCTGCATTGCTGAGCTACAAGTAGGAGCCAGCATAACAGGCCACCATAAACAATCCATCAAGATTTCATGCAGTATAAATTATAGCAAATTTACATACCCATAGCTAGAGAAGACTACGTATAGCATGCAAAGCAACATACTTTTTCATTTGCAAGATTTGGAAATTATATAGTTATGCATTAAGCCTATTGCTTAGCTACAAGAGTAACTAAGTACACTACCCACCCTGCTCTCTGCCTGATGTCATCATAATGAGAAGTCACTGAAGTGATTTACTGTATGTCACCAAACACCTTAATTAAATGTGCTTAAGGCCTGTTTTTCTTATATCTTTTATCTCACTGTCTAGCAGCATGATGCAAGTTACCACTGTGCTGCTAAGTGAGTTTTCTAAGTCTGAACCTTTATCCAGGCAGTGAATGCTTTTGATGTATTCTTGTATATTGTTCTAACCTATAGTAATTAATTTAAAAAGTGTTCTTTAACTTATGAATGCCTCACATTTAAAGAATATATATGCTGAATTCTTTGTTGCTGATTGAATTTGCCATACAAGAACACTGGACACAAATAACCATTTTTAATTATAGTACAGGAAAGATTAAAAAAATGCAGACATAGCACAAAACAATTAATTATAAAGATGGAAAAAAGAATGTGATGTACTATTAGAGACCTGCAGTATGTATCAATTAAAAGCATAGAGTATTAACAAAAGAAATCAGGCAATATAGATAGACTGACTACACTAACATTTAGGAAGTTTTTTAGAGAAAGGATTTTAATTATTTTTGAAACGTTGAATAAGATGATGCTTTTGCATGACGGGAGGAGACCTTTTTGCAACATTTGGGGCTTGCTATGGAGAAAAAGGGATAAATACCTTGGATAACTTTTTAAGGCCTATATTGTGAGTGTTTCTCATTTCTAAAGTTGCAGGATGTGGATTTCCTTGCTTGTTTAGTAGCTTAAATAGCTGCAAGTCTATGATATGCAGTAGTGTCCATGTATTTTAGAAGAAAATGAGGAATCTATAGATTTTATTAGTAATTTTCAGAAATGACAGATAATCATATGTTAATATTAGGATAAACCAAAATTGTGTAGCTCTCCTTTGCAAGTCTTGAGATGGGTCACTTACAGTGCTTAATGCAATGCAGCTCTTTCTCTCACTAAAATAGCAAAAGTGCAATGTGTATGTATATATATATATATATATATATATATATATATATATATATATATATATATATAGTATTACAGAGAGTATATTTCTTGTTTTATACAGTATAAACGGTTTTAAATGAATGCAGCATCTATATTCAATGTCATAACATAGGAACACACACATATATACATATGCATACAAATCTACTCATAAAATTGCTTTACTTATGTATTTAATCAGTTCCCCTTCATATGATCAAAGTTCTCTAAACTCGAAAGTCATAAACTCGAAACCAGAATCTCAAATTTAGAGAAACTCGAACATATGAAAGTGACAAAAAAAATTAACACCTTTCAAATGTTTTCGCAGGGGGGCTTCGCCCCCCCAAACCCCCCTACTTAAATATACCTACTCCAAGATCACACTATAGTGAAGGAAAGGGAAATCTCCCATTCCGCGCTATACGCATAAGCGCAAAACGGAAGATTTTCCATTCCTCTGCTATAGTGCAGTCACAGAACATTCACATTTAAACTGCTAGGGTACAGGGGGACCTGGCCCCCCTGCAATAAGGTAAGTTAACTTTTTATTTTTCTAAACCTCAGGCTCCCATTCACAATTTCGAGTGAATGGAAGTTCGAGATTCTGGTTTCAAGATTATGAATTTTGAGCTTCCATCCATTCGATCTTGTGAAGGGGAACCATTTAATCTACTATCTGTTAAGGTTGGTTGCATATGAGTCATATATTTTACTGTGAATGATAAATACTGTTATAGAGATGATACAATTATCTAGGAGCATGGGGATTTCTTATTTAATAACAAAGTGTCGTAAGTTATAAACAGAGTCAACACATACTTTTACACTATACTCTGCTGTAAACATTAATTCTGAAATATTGTTATATGATATTTTATAATCTCTTGGTCTGCTACTATGGAACATGTATTTTGTGTCCTGAAAATGATTTAAAATTGTTTGAAATTTAGAAGCTTATTATAATCAAACTTGAATTATATAGGCAAATTCCTATTATTTCTTGAATTTCATGAAACTAAATGCTAACTTTGTTGGATAGTCATTTATAAAGGTGGTTACATCACTTTGTATTTTAATACTATTTCTTTTTTGTTGATTACACTTAGCTTACTCTGATTACTTAGGATGATATAATACTTGAATTTTTGTTATACTTCATTTCAGTAGTTTGCTTTGAGATATATTACATGATTTTGTTCTTATTTTATAAAAGCTGTGGTCTATAATATAGCATAATTTAATCTAACAGTCATTTACAAATGATTACTATAACATTAGATCAACACGTTTCAAACATTAATCTTCTAAAATAGTTGATGAGATCATCACTTTTTATAATAATATTGTTAAATTATTTGTAGTGGTGGAGGTTAACAACTGTTGTTGTTGGATGGGTGGTTGATTTGGGTGGTGAATGCTACTCAAATTAGGAGTTTGTAACTCCACAAATTAGGAGTTTGTAACTCCAGGAAGGGATTGGGTCAATATAATACTATGAATTATTTTTATTTTCATTATACATATCCTTTTTTGCTGTCTGCTGCATTTACAACTTTAAATGTCATTAATAATTGGATCACAATTGAGTTATTGCTTTTTAATAATTCATTTGTTGCTGATGGACTAAAGTTAATTCTATATACACAAAAATATTAACGGTCAATCTTAACTTAAATTTTATGAATAACCAATATGTTTCTTTTAAAAGGTATTTCCAATAATATTAATGGCCCAAACAATCCCTGTAAGAGAGAAGTCTCCTTAAATATTTAAAATTACATAAATCTCACTCAATTTTTTTTTTTTTGCAAGAAACACATTTCCTAAAAGAAGATATATCTAAGCTTAATACTAAATCTTACAATGTATTATCAAGTTCAGATCATTCTCAAAAGAAAATAGGAGTAGCTATTTTATGGAGCTACCTCTTCTCAGGATTATAGTAGTCTATAAAGATAATAAAGGAATGCTTTGCTCTATTACAATTGAATTGAATAGAAAATTATTTACACTTATAAACATTTATTGGATTCCAGGGATTGGGGTTAACACAGTGAAACAATACTTAAACCAAGTTGTACATCTATCCAAAGGTAATATTATTACAGCAGGGGGCTTCAGTTGCATTTTAAATGATAATGATACCAATGATTCTGGTAAAAGCAAGATTTCATCCTCAGCTAAACATCTGAGAGATTTAATTGATTCATATCATCTCAAAGATATTAATACTTATGCTGAACAAGGCTCACTTTTTTCACATTCTTCTCTCATAGACATGGTACTTATTCTAGAATCATTTCTAATGACTCGATAAATAGTTTAGATAAAACAAATGTCATTTACTGACCACTATCGGACCATAATGCCATAACCTTTGACTTGATAATCTTAACAAACTTTAATGTTCAGAATCCCTGCTTACATTACAAAACTAAAAGATTTTAAAGAATTTCTCACTTCTGAAATCCAAAATTTTATTACTTTTAATACTATTGCAGACATACGAAATATATATATATATATATATATATAAATATATATATATATATATATATATATATATATAGGATGCATTAAAAGCTTATTTATATGGAAGAATCATTAACTGATAAAATACAAAAAAGAAACTATAGGACAAAGATCTGTAAGAGATACAATTAAAACTTGACAAACTAAAACTTAATAGTGACAAAGATAAAAAGGAAAGGAAGAATAAATGAATGCATTAAATAATACATATTTGGATATATTAAACCACAAAACTCTGATTAGTATAGAGAAATTTAAATTTATTAACTTTTCGATTAATCCTAAGTCTTTAAATAAACTCGGTAATAAAACCAAAAGACTTAGTACACTTAAATATATCAATGAGATTTTCTCTTCCAAGAAAAAGAATAGTGTTTCTGACTTATAGGAAATATTAATAGAATTTAGAGAATTTAAAATAAAATTAACCAGAAATGAAATGTTTTATACTCAAAAGAAGAAATACAAGCCTTTATCAAAAATATACTAAAAATAAATTGTCAAAAATACAAGCTGAATGTTTAGATAAACCTATTTCATTTACTGATCTTCAACATCAAATTAATAAACAAACAAAATAAATCCCTGAAATTTATAAAATAATGCCCAAAGTTGCTTTAAATTTACTACATAAAGTTTTTTTCAATCTCTCAGAATAGCACCATTAGCCCACCTTCTTGGAAATACACCCTCGTATCTCCTATACTAAAACCTAATAAGGATCCTTCTAAATGTTCCTCATATAGACCTGTCTTCCTATTAAATGTTGATTACAAATATGTTCAAGTCCATTTATGCAGCTAGATTAAAGATATTTCTTTCATCTTTGGTGGATGAAGATCAACAAGCTTTATTGTAATTAAAAATACATATGATAACATAAAAAGAATTACAACACTGATTGACTCTGCTAAAAATCTAAAAAAAAAATTAACATTAATTAGTCTTGATATAAATTGCACTTTTGATTATGTTAATTGGGATTATCTATGCTTACTAATGAAAGAATTACATTTCTCAAGTAACTTCATTGATCTTATCTCACATCTTTACAAAGGAAGTCAAACTTACATAAAAATAGGCACCAATACCTCACAAAATATACAAATTCTCAAAGGGACCAGACAAGGTTGTCCCCTATCCCCTTTGCTCTTCACTTTAGTAATGGAACCATGGGCCAATTTAATAAGGCTGGAGCAAGATATTGAAGGTTTTAATTTAAGTCCTAATGTGACTCCTAAAATCCAGTTATTCGCTGTTGATATTCTTATTACTTTTAAGGGAAATAATAATAACTTCTGCTATTTTTAGAATTATGGAACATTTTCAAAGGAAGTCAGTTTTAATTTTTAATAACAATAAAACAAATATACTTCTTATTTATCCTAATTACTATAAATTAGATAAGTTTGACAAATATTTAGCACAATCATTGTGAAGCGACTATTTTTTCCATCATCTTTTTTATGGTTTTTGGGTCGCAAGAACAAACAAAAATTAAAAGGGCACTATGAACTCCTTTTTCCTTTCTATATTTAGTGTATGGGCTCTGTGTAGATTGTATGATCTGTTTTCTCTGGTGATTATGGCAGTTATTGCATATGGGACATTGTGAACTGTATATATCTTTTTCTTCCAGCTTTTGGGACTGAATTATATATGTGATTTTGAGGATCTTGTAGAAACTTATATTTGGACAATGACTGCATTGGCTTGGTATGTAATTTATGATCTAATTTTGATAATAAATTATGTAATCCTGTTTAGTATTGTATACAATATTATTCATATCTCAGTATATATGTTATTTATTAAAATTATTGAATTTATTTTGGTTCTATTTTTCAATTGATTACAACCATATGTTTGTGTGCAATGTTATTAGTACCTCTGCGATTGTGAAATAATGACTACCATTTTGTTCCTTTATATCACCTACAGATATTGTGAGATACTTTTATTTTTTGCTGGTTTGTTTTAGTTTATCAGTAAATTGAAGTGGAAACTATAATAACCAGCAGTGATCATTGATTTGGACAATCAAAACACATTGCGGGACACTATACTATGTTCTGTCTTTATATTTTGAACTGATTTGAGCCATTTATTCCTACAGCCTGGGTTGCGGGCATTATTCATTCAAGAGGGTTGTTCTGTGACTACCAGACATGTTCTTTTGAATCATCTATTCCTTCTCGCTGGTTTGTCTTAGTACAATTAGTAAATTGAAGCAGTTTGCTATTTACCAGCATTGGACATTTATTTTATTATTTTGGACTATTAACAAACATTGTGGGACATTATACCATTTTTGTTTTGGTCATTTTTGAACTTATCTAAGCCTCATTTTTGGCCAGCATTTACTAACTAGTTAATTTTATGGTGACAGTTAATCATCAGCATTGGACATTTTAGGCCTTGAGTGTTTGTGTCTATTTGTTCATATTCTGGTGTGGCCCTGTCGGGTTTCATTTTTTTTCCCTAAAGATTTATAAGATATATTGCAGCAATATGCTTATGGAATTACTTGTTTTTGGACATGATTTACAATTTTATATTTTTGGTTGTCTAGCATAAGACACATATAAACAGTATTGTTTATAATTAAGATTTGCATTTTTGATGGTTTTTGCTAACAAGCTAAGCTATTTTGGTGTATTCAGGATCTGAATTATTATATGGTTATAATTTTTATTTATAGATGAATACCTCACATTGGACTATACATTGTTTTTTATAATTATATTCATATATCTGATGTGGATTGTGCTTGAACACATTTTGCCATTTAGATTCATTTTACTGCAGTTTTTAGTATTGTTCAGTCTCCTTTTTCCTTTTGTCAGGGCTATTGTACACTGTACCTTAGGGTGGTCCAAACAATATTGACACTAGGTATTTCACCCCTACACCATGATATCACCATCTCAACCCTCACACACTCAACTCCTACTATATACCATTTGCATCACTTCCTTCACTCTGCTAACTACCAACCAGTTACCAAACACCACTTACCTACACACTATTCATTCCTTATAAAGGAACATCCCCCAATATTCCAAACCCCATACCACATTTACAACTAACTCCATACAACTATCATACTACCATAATCCACCACCTCAGACACAAGCTATGCCCATCAAATAGCCAATCCCACACCACTCTTAATTACACAAAACTCGTCAACAAACTAGTCAAACTTTATGTACACCTGAAAACAGCACTAGTATGCTGCAGTGACATACACCCCAACCCAGGCCCACTCAGTCCAGATAGACCAATCCCAGACCTAAATGCAACCCTACTCCAAAGGCCCACAAACTCACTCCTCATCATTAATCTAAATAGTAGAAGTATCTTAAATAAGGTCCATGACCTCCATGCCTTAATCTCCTTTTACCATCCAAATGTCATTCTGGCAGAGACCTGGCTTAAGCCCCTAATTCAAGATAATGAAATCACAGCACCAGGCTACAATATAATTAGAAATGACAGAGTAGGAAAAAGGGGTGGAGGAGTAGCAATACTATATAAAACTCACCTTATCTTAGAAAAACTAGACATAACAACCCCAGACTTAGATAGCACTGAACTCATCCTCACTAAACCAAAACTTAACCCACATAAACACATCAGTATTATAGGATGCTACATCCCCCCTTGGAACAATATTACCATCACAGAAAAACTACTAGAATGGGCAACCAACACCCTTCCCCAAGAAAACATCCTATTAGGCGACCTTAATATTGACTGGGACAACTGCTCTAGTCTAAACCCTATCTCCCATATCATCCTACATGGACTAACCCAACTGATAACTTCTTCCACCAGAACAGATAAAAGAACCAAACATCATTCTATACTAGATTGGATACTAGTATCTCATCCTTCCCATATATCTCACACTGGGTGCCTCCCAGATGCCCTCAGTGACCACCTACCTACATTCTGAATAAGAAGCAAAACTCCCCAACTGATCCAAGAAACTGTCAGGGAATGTAGGAATAGAAAAAACTTCAACCAACTCAACTTCAATAATGACCTAAAACTATGTAACTGGACCCCCCCTAAAAAATTTGGATCTTGATGAAGCAGTACTATACTTCAATACTACCATCATTAACATACTTAACCACCATGCCCCTCCTAGAACTACAAGAATTAGAACTAAACATGCACCTTGGCTAACTTTAAATACTAAAACATTACTCTGAGATAGGAACAAAGCATGGACAAACTTTCATAAAAGCAAATCCCAAATAGACAAACAAACATACCGTCAGTTACATAACAAAGTCAAACAACTTATTAAAATAGACAAAATTTCCTACTACCAAAATATGCAGAATAAATATATTAACAACCCAAAAAAGTTCTGGGCTGCTGTCAACACCGTACTGCAACCAGGGAAAACAACCACCCCCACCCCCAAAATAGTGAACAACCATGACAACATCCCCACTCAGCTCAACAAATTCTTTATAGAAACTATCCAAAACCTAGCCAACAACCAACTAAGCCCCAACAACACATCCCCATCTAAAACACCCTCTTCACCCAAAACAAATCTCAGTTACCCCATCTTCACCTTCAACCCAGTGCCACCCAAAATCATACAAAAATTACTCCTAAAGCTTAGGCCAGCCTCTACAGCCACCGATAATATACCTTCTGAATATCTGCAACTAGCAGCTGAAGCAATAGCCTACCCTGTCTCCATATTAATAAACAGATCTATCTCAGAGTGCAAAGTACCCCATCTTTGGAAAATATCACATATTACACCACTACACAAAGGGGGTACCTCTATAGAACGTAGTAACTATCGACCCATAGCTTTACTATCCCCCCTATCCAAACTTGCAACTGATGAAGTACCTCTTAGAAAACAAATTACTATCCACTCAGCAACATGGTTTCAGACCCTTCCATAGCACCACCACAACACTTACATCATTCACTAATACTATCAATAACCACAGAAGTAACGGACTGCTAGTATCTGCAACTCTCTTAGACTTATCCAAAGCCTATGACATGGTCAACCATGAAAAACTTCATACGCTAACCACCCTAAATCTCAACTTCCCTACTATTTCTTGGTTTAAGATCTACCTAGATGGTAGGCAACAAGCTGTAAAATGACAAAATCAGCTCTCTCCCTTACTGCCGGTCTCCCTAGGGGTACCCCAAGGTTCCATCCTGGGTCCTCTACTCTTCACCCTATTTACTAATCAACTACCATCCACCATACCCAATGCCTCAATAGTCCAATATGCAGATGATACCACCATTATCTGTGCAGCCAACTCCCTTGACCACCTCCCTCTCCCTAACACAAGAATGCTTTTTGCTGGCAGAAACATGGATCACTAATCAAAACCTCATTCTAAACCCAGCCAAAACTAAATTACTCCTCTTCAGCCCCCACAGATCTCCTCCCTCCTCATCTAACTTTTCAATCTCCTCTCATAGCAACACCACCATCACACCCAGTAGTCACGCCAAACTGCTAGGCCTTGAAATTGACAATAGCCTTAAATTTGACATTCATATCTCCCAGACCATTAGAAGAGTCCACAGAAAAATGGGCCTACTCTATCGCAACAGTTTCTCAACAGTCACTCTAAGGTTACCATAGCCAGGGCACACCTCCTACTGACCCTACTTTATGCCTCCCCTGTGCTTACCAATATCTGAAAAACTGTGCTCAACAAACTAAATAGCTGCCACAATAAAATTGCCAGATTCACCACAGGATCTCCTTCTAGAACCCACCATTGTGAAATCCTCTAAAAACTCAACTGACTAGAACTCCCCCTGACCCTACAAGTCAGCCAACTAGCGCTTGCTTACAAAGTTCTACATCATCCAGGCAATGCACCAGCACTGCAGCAACTACTCCAGCCTTACACCACTACCAGATCACTGAGATCAAGTATCCAACACCTCCCTAAGGTAACAAACTTCAAAAATGAGGCAAGTAGATCTGTTTATAGCCACTTCATCTCTAAAATCTGGAACTCCCTTCCAGCCCACATAATAAATAACTCCACCACCCAATTAAAAAAACTACTCAAAACACACTTCCTGAATCACCGATTATGTACCTGTACTACCCCTGGATAGTAACTCATATGCCTCTGTTTCCAGCAACTAGAGTAACAGCGTATCTACTGCTTTTGTAATGTATGCATGGGGTAATAGTATTACTGAACACTGTAAAGAAACCTAAAGGACACTGCATGTCTCTCATGTGTTGAAATGAGGTATGGAAGTTATCTACTCTAGCTTCTTGCTATACTTGCTGTTAAACACCTCTATAACATGTATATACTAATGTAGCCTGTGAATGTTGTCAAATACACTCTTTGGTTACTCACACATCTTATATTTACTATACCTCTATAAGAAGTATAAAGATTGTGCACTCTGTATATTGTTTAATGAACCTTTTAGTTAACATGTCTTTCTCTTGTTAATGATTTTACTTCTCTGGAGCTTTTCTCCCCGGGCCTCCACTGAAAATGGACATATACCCAGTTGGACTCTCCCAGTTAACAAATGTAAAATAAATAAATAAATGCTAACTAAGAACATTAAAGATATAATACATCTTAATTATAGTCAAGGTTTAGATACAAGAAAAATCATATAAGTAAATGGAATAAACTTCCCTTTACAATAGAAGAGAGACTCTCAATTGTCAAAATGATAATATTACCAAAAATATTATATTTTTACAATTATCTATACTTCCCCCTCAATCAATAATAAAGAATTTAAATTCATTGATATTAAAGTTCTTATGGTTCCCAAATAAACCTAGAGTGGTGTTAACTTATCACCTGAGAGATTGGTCTTGTGGTTGAATAGGTTTGCCAGACATGGAATTATATTCAATTTCATCTGATACAGATTATACAGCTAAGTGGAAGAAATTTTTAGAGATATTATCTTATGATCTATATAATACTTCAAATCCCCACAAATTATCAATATTAAATAATTCATTTATATGGTTGTTAAAAGATTTTCTCACTACATATATCCCTCAAACATATAAATCAAACTATATGTCACTTCTTTTAAACAATTTTAGAAATCTTATTTATAAATCCTCAGCTTATAAAGCCTGTTTTTCCTTTTCTCTCCTATTGCTATTACACAGGGAATTATGTCCTCTTCTGCTCTTACAAAAATGATGCTATTTAAGGATAAAAATGTAATATATTGGTTTCAGATGATGGCAAATGAGGAATTGAAATCTGCAGATTATCTAACAGCTGAATTTGAATTAAATAAAAACTTATAGTTGGAAATACAAGCCTGCAGACAGTTTATTCTAAATAAATTTGACCTAATGTCACCCATTGTAAACAAAAATCTGTCTCCAGATTATTAAGCCATTTGATTTTGTCCACACAACATAACTTTCCTATTAAAGGCAAACTCTCACAAATATATAAAATAATTAGAAAAGAAACAAAAAGTAATCCTGAGAGCTAATGGAATTATTTCTTTACAATCAATAATAATCAACCTAATGATCAAGATAAGAAAATAATACTAGAATCATCTAAATTGACCACTTCTTTGCTTAAATGGAGATTGTTTGTATGGAAATTTATGTACAGGTCATTTTTAATACCTTATATAATGGGTAAAATTTATAAGAAAGATAATTTATGATGGAGATGTAAAATAGAAACAAAGGCTGATTGGTCCCACATGTCTTTTGATTGCATAGTTCTAAAAAAGTATTGGGACAACATTAACAATTTTCTTCAGGCTTTATTTTCAGATAATTTTACATGTTTTAAATCTTTTGTTCTATTTTATACACCAGTACCGGTCTGTGTTAAAAAATTAAATATCCTCTGGTTTGATCTATACTAGCTATTGCTAGAAAAGTTATAACAAGAAATTGGAAATCTGATACTTCTCCCTTTATCTTAGAATTTAAAAACATTAACACTGAAGTATGTCACTTGGAACTATTGACCATTAAAACAAGATTCATCAGAAAAACTTTTTCATATAATGTGTGGAATAAGTTAAAAGTTCTATTAGATAAAGAGTTTGTTTACTCATGAAATCATCATTGTACATTAAGGTTTATGTAGTATCTAATTGTGGAAGTCTTTGTAAATTACTTTAGTTGTGTTTTGTCTAGATATTTTTTTCTTAAGGTTGAATTTCTGCAAACATTCTATGTAACTGTTTGTTTGTATCTGAAAATCAATAAATTTGTTTTCAAAAAAATGTGTAACCAGAAGTGCAAGCTTTAACAAGAACTGTTCCAATATTCCCAGAGTATAAATGAAAACCTTTTAATAAAAACACTAAAATCAATTATATGTTAAGTGCTTTTGTCTTTTAGTAATTAAATAGGACTTCATCAGAACAATGATAACAATGTATTCACACACACATATATTATAACCCCCCCCCCATGAACAAATTAAGTCAATTTAAAGAAACACTACTCAGGACCATAGTAAATGTCAGTACAACATTTAGGTCATTAAAAAATTTTGTTGCACTAAAACCACAAATTATTAGCAATCAAAACATTTGTTTTCACTGTAAGAAATAAAAATAAAAATACATTACAAATATTTGAACTAGAGTTGTCCTTAGTTTCAATACAGGTTGAATGTATATGTGACCACTCAGAGGGAAGAGTGGAGGCATTCAGTCTGAGTAGCCTTAGCAACTTTTTTTACTCAAGCATAGTTTCCCACTCACCCCCATGAGGGGTAAAGTGTACTTTCTCAAGAATACCATAGCAAATTTTTTTTAAATATAAACATATGTTGGAATGTTTGGCTAATGCATTGTTAATGTTCTTTGGTGAAATGTCATAACAAAGCTAGCATATTCTCTTCCTAAGTGGGTGTTCCATTTTGCAAACAGTATGTTGAGCAGGCTACTAAGGAAATGTGGAAAGAAACTACTTTAAATATTATTAGAAAATAAGACAATGGAAGATGTTATTTATGGACAAATAGTGTAAATACAATAAAATATTTCTGATTTCCTTATTGCTTTATTTTGGGCAGGAATATTTTGGGGAACAGGAAAGAAAAAAAGAGTTGTTGTATCTTTCGGCTTTTCCCGGTTAGGGGTCTCCACAACGGAACTCCGGTACGCTAATGATTGGCAGTAGATTTGTACGTACCGAGTTGCCAGCCCTGACGCACAACCTTCAACAAAGGTACGCCCATTCATGCATGTCTCCACACAGAAGACGCTTTAGCTGAGAATCGAACAGGGCAACGTCTTACTGTGAGGCGAGAACACTACCGCAGCACCACCACCGCAGCAGGAAAGAAAAAAAGAGAACAATGGGAAAATTGCTGCTGCCTAAGGAACAAGGTGGACTGGGATTATTATAAAGCCACATAGCTGAGACTATTATATATATATATATATATATATATATATATATATATATATATATCATCCAGGATATATATATATATATATATATATATATATATATATATATATATATATATATATATATATATATCATCCATGATTGAATCTACATGCCTAAATGGAAAGTAATGATGAACCAGGGAGGTTATGTGCAGACTGAAGGTCTAGTAGGTTGTTTTTGGGCATGAGTGAAAAAAGGCAACAAAGATCTTTATGCACAATCCTACATGTATTAGATCACAAAACAAATAACTAAACGAGGTAAAAGACAGAAATTTCTTGATAATGACTGTAGCATGTGCATTAAATAAAACAGGAAATAAATTTAGTAGACATTTGAAAAAGGAAAAGGAAAGATAGATTATGGGGGTAGATAAAAGGAAATGATATAAGAAATTGGAAAGAGTAAACAAGCTATTTAGCATATATGGAATAAAGCCCTGATCTAAAGAGAGGCTTGAGAAGACACAGACAGTCTCTAGTAAAATCAGGTGTAGTGGATTGTAGAATATAACTCATATATGAAACTTCAGTTGGAAGGAAGCTAATTAGCAGAGCATATAAAGCAAGGGTAAAATTACGGAACCAGCAAAACAGAAACCTGACAGTAGACTGAAGTGGGATATTAGGAAAGCAATTTACTATAGAAGATTGGACAGAGGTGTATCTGGCCCCTGGATATGCTACAAAATCAAAAGTAATTCAGAACATGTGACTAGAAATAACTGCATAGGTAATTTTATATCCAGCTAGAAATAAAAAATAATCCCACATACAAATGGATTATGCTGGAAATGTGATAAATAAAAATGAGGGCCTTGGGAACACATAATTTGGAAGTGCCCAGAACTCCTACAATACCATCTAGACATAAAAACTATGGTAAATAGGGTTCACTTCAAAATCTCGAAGGCTGAAAATCCCTAATCTCAAAATACTGAAATCAAAATCTCGAAAGCTCAAAATACTGAAAACTCATAATACCGAATCTCAGAATATCGAAAAATATACAGGACACCAAAACTGACTATACTGCGGTTTACTATTGAAATGTCAACGTTGAAATGTATGCTTATGAATTATTCAGACAACAGATGTTTGAATAGTTCATATGTGTACATGCTAAATGTTCGAACGTTATATTTGCAAATGTACAGTGCATTTGCAAATATAAACATTCGAAGGGATGTTCAGAGATCGCAGTGCAGTGCGGTTAGGAAAATACATTCCTTTCCTCACTGTAGTGCAATCTCGGAGTTGGAATAAATAGTTAGGGGGGGTGTGCGGGCACAGCCCCCCACAGGGGCTGCAGGGGGGCTTGCTCCCCTGCATAAATGGGATGTTAGTTGGAGGTTGGGTTTACTGCAAGGGTGGCATAATTAATTGCTGTAAAATGTCGAATTCAACATTTTTGGCAATTACTGCATATTTACAACTAACTGAACAGTTGTAAATCTGTAGATTCGACATTACTAGTCAACATTTAGGTGCGGAATTTATTTTGACTTTCGATATTTTAATAGTAAACCCTATATTGCAGAAGAAATACATACAGAAACAAAGAAAAGACAAACCATATTAGTCTAATCCAACTATAAGCAGGGGGGCAAGCCTCCCTGCACCCCCCACACCCCTTGCTACTTAAATATATCAACTCCGAGATCGCACTTCACTACACTAAGATGAGTTATGTTGTAGTATAGTACATTAAAAAGGAACATGACTAAGGTTATAAAAGGCAATCATGAAGCATGTAATGGCATGTTTGCCATTTTCTTCTGTAATGTACAATCTCGGGGTTGATATATTTAAGTAGCAGGGGGTGTGGGGGGCGCAGGGGTGCTTGTCCCCCTTGCTCATAATTGTAGAAGAGTAATATGTTTCTGTATGTATTTCTGCTGCAATATAGTCAGTGTTGGTGTCCTGTATGTTTTTCGATATTCTGGAATTCGGTATTATGAGTTTTCAGTATTTTAAGCTGCCAGGTAACTGGAAAAGAGGAAGGCCTAAGATAAGGTTTATGGATGTGGTGAGTGAGGACATGCAGGCGGTTGGTGTGACAGAGCAAGATGCAGAGGACAGGAAGAAATGGAAACAGTTGATCTGCTGTGGCGACCCCTAACGGGAGCAGCCGAAAGAAGAAGAAGTATTTTGAGCTTTCGGGATTTTGAGTTCAGTATTTTGAGATTAGGGATTTTGAGCTTTCGAGATTTTGAAGCGAATCCGGTAAATCAAATATTAGTGTAGAAGCTACACTTTACTACACAGTTAGTACACGATGATGCAACTAAAACATGTAAAACCCTGTTTTCTCTGATAATGTTATTAGCAAAGCAAAAAGCAGTTACAAGAAAGTGGAAAATGAAACATAAACCAATGATAACTGCAGTGATTTTAATGATGGAAGAAATTAAAGAAATGGAATTGCAGGAAAATGAGGAAAAAGGAAAATTGTTTATCAGTAAATGGCACAGCTGGGATCTTTATCACATGAACACTATGTGGGAAACTACCGATTTAATTTAAGAGATAAGAATGGTCCAGACTTAAATGAAAATGTACTTTGTATGATAATTAAACTCCCGGTCTCACACAAGTTATGGAAATTAACTATTATACATACTCTTTGTCTTACTGTATATAGTGTAAGATTATATTTTAAAACTTTTGTTGTTCTTTTTTTAAAAATATTAAAAAGAACAACAATGGAGCATGTAACTGGAAAGACACTTATCCAAATTCTAGGTTTATCAGGAAACATATCTTGATAATAATTGCAGTTACTGTACAAATGTTAAACATTCTGAAAATCAAATATTATGTGCTTTAGTGTTGCTGGCTTTGCCACTTTATGTATTCAAGATCGCTTTGCATCGAGGAGTGGGAATTTGCCATCTTACATTTATATAAATGAAAACAAGCCATATTAACACAATTCCAGCTGCAAACATTATGCATTACAACCCACATTAACACAATTGCAGTTACAAACAGTATGCATCACTTACAATCTATCCAGTCACTGTCAGTCAAACATTAGAAAGCACATTCAAATCCTGCCTTCTTTTAAACCTCGTTCCTTGTCTGCATGTATTGTTCCCACAGTTCCCATTTTCCTGTGTAATTTGCTCCTACCCTTTCCTAAAGCTCCCAATTCCAGGTCTTTTATCTCTGTTGCTATATTCGATACTTCTAGTAAAATTGGTTTAGGTTTTGATTACCATTTTCTAGTAATTGCCTTTTTGGCAGCCACCAAAATTATACTTTGGCAAAGCCTTACTATGTCTAAGTAATTCCAATTCTGTATCACACCTTAAAAAATAATTTCCTTAGTTATACCAATTTGCTCACCCAGTATCTGTGACAAAGCAGTCTGCAGGGAATCTTTAAAGTCTGCCAACTCATTAGACTCCCAGAAAATATGTTCCTAGTTACCTCTTTCTTCCCCATCACACCCCAAACATTTGCTGTCTACCTGAGGAAAAATTCTTTGGAGTCTACTTGGGGTATAAAATACATATGTAAAGACTTCCAAGCAAACATCCTAAAATTTCTAGACTTCGTTGCATATTTGGGAGAAATACATATATCCCCTCATTGTTTCTTTGTGAATTGCTTATCCAATCTCTCTTCCCAATCATTTTTAACCTCCTCTGATTGATTCTTATAGCTATCATGCAATATTTTATATACTCTACTAATTTTTTGTTTTTTAATGGCAGCTTCTGTTCTAGATTCTGCTAAAAATGGTACCAGTGCTGGTCTTTTATTTAGGACACCCCTATTTCTTTCTCTTTACCTATACTTGGATATCAATCCTTGATAGGGAAGACAATCTCTAATCTGCAGTCCAGATAAATTATTGGCATCTTCCCATTCTATTACCTTTCCCTCTCTAGTTATTTGCTCCCAGTAACTTGGTTCCTTTTCCAGTTTTATCCAATAAATTCCAGCCTCCTGTTGCCTATTGTCTGCATCCGTAATTGCAGTCATTTCTATCAGTAGAATCTCCTTTCTCCATTCCTGTGTTGTTTTTTTCTTAGAATACTTTCTGCTTCTTTATGAATATAATATTCTATATGATTATTGTTATTCTCCTTAAAGGTCTGCATCTAAAATCCCAGTCTATCTTTGTTTTTTAAGCATCCCCCCGTTTTGTCATCATCCCTTTCCACTTGGAATTATAACTTTTTGCATGTGCTCTATATATATATATATATATATATATATATATATATATATATATATATAGGAGCCTTAACTGTGTTGCTCTGAAATACCCCTTCAAACTGAGTAATCTCAATATACCTTGTTCTATTGGAAGAATCATCTTATCCCACTTGACTGTTGCTGTCTTCCCCTTCCGGATAAAATCCTTCAGCTCTTTATTAATTGCTATCCACAACTTGTCTGGTTGATAAAAATATGCCTGACATGAAGGGACTAAAAACAGCTTAACTGTTTGTATCTTACTATTGATATCCATATAATAGAGCTTCCATTTTCTCAGTTTTTGCATTATCTTTTGTAATTTCTTCCCACATATCCTTAGCTGCCACACCAGAATCATTTTTAATCCCTACTCTTAAATCATTTATCATGTCTCCCATAAATATGAATATTGTTGAACCAATTCATGTGTGGGTACATAACGCACCACTATTGCCTTGGTTTTAGCTTCATTAATGTTGTATCCTGAAAAGATTTGAAACTGTCTCAAAATGTTCCACAACACTGTAATGTCCCTTTCTGGTTTTGTCAGGTGTAAAATAATATAATATGCAAACAGAGCAGACTTTTCTTGACCACCATACCAATTATATCCTTGACTTTCTGAGTCCCTTATTTTCTTTGCCAGTGGTTCTAAATATAATGCAAATAAAAAAAGGGGAGAGAGGACACTCCTGTCTGGTTACTCTGCTCAAGCAAAGATTATCAGAGAGACCACAGCCACTTTAATTTTTGCCTCAGATCCCTCATATACCCTCTTAATCAACTTTATAATTTTAAATGCAAATGCTTCCATTGCCCTGCTCATAAAGTTCCAGCTTACTCTGTCAAATGCTTTCTCTGAATCAAGACCCACCAACAACAGTGACATTTTCTTACATCTGCTTCCCTCTCAGTCATCAATGGCTTGTTAATGGTGTCAAATGTTTGCCTCCCCTCCCCCAAACCACACTGATCCATATCTATCAATTTTGGCATCACTTTTGTCATTCACTTTAGCTATTATAGACATAAACACTTTATAATCATGGTTTAGTATTGAAATAGGCCTGTATGAAGCTGGATCTGATGGATCTTTACCCTCTTTAGAAATTACAGTTACTACTGTTTTCTCCCAGCATGGTGGTACTTCTCCTCTTAAAATGCTGTTAAACAAAACCTTCCAGATTTTTATCTGTTTTCCCTCCTAGCTTCCAAACGTCCATAGGAATACCATCTATTACTGTGGACTTTCCTGTAGATTGGTTATATATCACCATTTTTATCACTTCTCCTCCTATCCTAACTGTTAGTAATTGAGCACCATCTACCTCTAACTTTGGCATATTTAATTCTTCTGTAAACATTTTCATTTATACCTTTTCCTGATTTCTGTATTTCTCTACTTTATACAGATGCTCATAGAATGTCCAACATATTTCTAATACTTATACAGGATTATATAAAAAAGGAAAGCATAGTCAACGGTAGCAGTAAACAACTAGAAAACTTTAATTGTAAGTGCTTTTGTTGAGGCTGATGCCAAAACTTCTTCAGACAAAAAAAATCATTACAAATCACTTCCTTTAAATACAAATTTAATCACATGATTTCTGTCAGCTGGTTCTCATATTACATCAGAAAAATTACATAAATGGATATAACAGAATTACCAGAAATAAATGAATAATTAACCTTTGGACCAAAGTTTGTTATTACTTAAAAGAACTACCACTCACTAAAAAGAATTAAGAGTATTAAAACCTTAATTCATACTACACATCCACTAAATTGCTTCTAAAAATAACTCCATATAATAATTCAAGCCTATACCATAAAAATATATAATTATATATCGAAAAATATATAATTTCACCTCAATAAGCTCCTAAACTTTAAAACACAGGCAATTGAACAGTTGTCATTCAATCCGGGTGACTTAAACGGATCTAATTTCAGTTGCCATAATAATTCATGCTGTTCTAATTTTAGTGATACAGGTCTACCTCTCTCACCATTTTGAACCTGATCAATTATTTTAAACACAAAAGAATGTTCAGGATGGGTGGAAATATGCTTCGCCAAGGCATTCTCAATTTTATTATTCCTGCTCCTACAAACGTTATCTTAATTTTCTGTCCGTTTTCCCTATATCGAATCTTGGACAGATTCTACATTTAGCCAAACAGATTATACTTTTAGTATTACAATTAAATCTTCCTTTCAACAAATATTTTCTGTTGTTAACTTGAAAATTATTTCCAGTCTCTATAAACCTACAATATGGGCAGGCTTCACATCCCCATGGTTCTCAGGTAAACCTGTGTCTTAAATTCTAACAGGCTCTTTAAATGCTGCCCTCTCTTAAAAACTATTTTTGGTTGGGGCAGTAATTTGGGAGCTATAGTTGTATCAGTAGAAACCAAATCCCAATTTTTGGTCAAAATTGAATGCGTCCATACTAAATGGTGTGATAAACATTAACGATAAATCAGAATTGTTGATAGTCTTTTCATTTTCTCCAAGTGGGTTTACATTCATAGGGTTCACATCATTCAAAATAACGCTAAAATGACCTATCCTTCTCTTGTTTTGAACTTCAGAAATTAATGAGTTCAGTAAAACGCTAGGGTACCCATGCTTTAAAAACAAATCTTTCAAAAATTCACATTCTATCAGAAAGTCTGAGTTGTTAAAAATCATTCTTGCAGCTCTCACGAGCTGCCCTTTTATTACTGATCTCTTCTGACAGACTGGATGTGAGGTAGAGAAATGCAGAAAAGAATCTGAATATGTATCCTTTCTATAAATAGTAGCTACATATGCTTGTCTTAGTTTATCTTTTTTAAGTAAAACATCCAGATAGGATATGTCCACTGTTTTGAAATCGCTAGTAAAGCTAAAAAAATGAATCGTATTATTCAAATAATTTAACAATTCTAAAAATACGCTATAATCTCCCTTAAATATGATGAAATTATCATCTAGGTAATGTGTATGATAACTGTATTCTGACCATGGGTTATTATTAAACACATACTCGTGCTCCCAAAAAGCCATTACTAAATTTCGAAGCTCACTCCACATGGTGAGCCCATAGCTACCCCCTATATTTGCAAATAATGTTTGCCATTAAACAAAAAGTAATTATTTGTTAAAAATCAGATCTAATAATTCTTGAATCAAGAACAATTCTTGGTTATCTACACCTTTCTTAGTCAAAAGGCAACTAACCCATTCGATGCCAAGCTTGTGTGGTATTACTGTATATAAATCCTTGAAATCGATCATCGCAAAATTATAACTCTCTACAAAATCTAACTTATTGATGCTATCCAAAAATGTCCAAGAATCTTTGCAAATCTGTTTTTCTCCCAATAAATACCTTTTTAGACACAGTCAACATATTTTGCTAAGGGGTAAGTTATGGAATTCCTTCCATGAACTATTTGGCATAAGGGTGGATTAAAGAGATTCTTGTGTATTTTAGGGACTCTGAATATAACAGGAATCTGTGGTGAAGGGATAGAAAAATAATTATATAAACCTATCATAATTCTACCTTTTATGATATTCAAATAGATCCTTATTCTCTTATAAGCTATATTAAGCTTGTTCAATGTTACTGGTGAATAATAGTTAGAATCTAACATTTCTTCCATGCACTGGTTATAATAAGAACCATCCAAAAACACCAAACCCCCACCTTTTCAGGTTTAGTAATTCTTATATTATTATTCTTTAAGTTTATCAGCATTTCCCATTCATGTGTATCAAAGTTATTCACTTGGTTAGACTGTACTATTCTTTTTTTAAAGATGTTACATATGTCATGCTCAGATAATCGTTCATACACTGTCAATGCTGGATGTAAAATTGGATTATAAGTACTAGATACTCCAAACAATGATGATTTGGTCCCAGTGACATCATTACAGTTCATATTCAATGAAAATAATTCAAAATTAACTTTGCGTATAAAGAGTTTTAAATCGACAAGCGTTCTTGCCAAATCACCACGCCTTGAAAGAACAAACGTAAGGCCTTTTGCTAAAGTTTCTACTAACTCAGTCTCAACAACACATTCGGAAAATTAAAAATTTTAAAGTCTCCAGTCGAATTAACTATGACTGTCAATTTAGAGAAATTTGCACCTTCATTAAAAAAGGAAGAAGGAGCTGCTATTATCTCCTCCACTGTCTCCCTTGGTGCTGATTCTTCTTCCTGGGATTGTTCCTTGGATGCTTCTGAAAATTTCCATTCTGGTTGTTAGTTTGTTGATTCTGTCCTTGCCGTATATGTGAAGAGCGTTCCTGATTATAACTCTGTCCTCCATTAGGAACCTGTGCCATTGCTTGTTTCCTAATTCTTTTGCTTCATCGTACAGACTCAGCTGATGAATGAGTAAGCTCCTCCTCATCCGGATTGGTGATCGGGGAAATGATGTCATCATCAGCTGGTTCCTGACTAGAATCACCCATACGACCACCCATTTGTGGAGCACCTCCTTCCCACTGTTGTGAGATAGGCGGCCTAGGATAAGCCACTCCTCTAGCATACTCTGATTTGTCTCCTTGGAGTTTTTTCACTTTATACAGGATGCCTTGTTATCTTCCTTGTTGTAGGCTCCCTACGCTTGGTGACAGAGCTTTCTACTTTCTGTTGCCTGAGTTATTGTCCTAAAAGTTTTTGTGCTCTGGTGTTATTATCAAAAACAGTTGCTTAACAGCATTCTTTCTAAACTCATGCATATTAGCAAGATAATCCCATATTTTTGCAATACTTTAACAGTTGTCAGTCCCTTTAAATAATTATCATTACTTTTTAACCATATCTCCCTTTGTTTTATTTCCACCCTATTTTTAAACTCCACTTTAATTTTATCCCACTCCCTAGCTATATATTCAGAAGAAATTCCTGTCTTCTGTAATAGCTCCTGAATAATTTCCACTACCCATTCCTTAAATTCATCTATTTTCAACAGATAGGTGGGAAAGCACCTGTGTCTTATTTTTATTTCATTACCCTGTGTTTTTATTTTAGTTATTGTTATTGGTGCATGATCTGAAATAGTTATTGGGTGCATATCAAGTCATTCAATTAAATGCACATGTACTGTAAAATGTAAATTATGTCTAGCCTATCCCAGTTTTTGTATCTTGGGGAATAAAATGTAAATTGACTCCAAACTCCTAGTACTAAATTCACATCTTCCATGCCAAATATTTTCATGAATTTATTCCAAAATCTACCCTCCTTTGTTATATTTTCCATTCTGGGCTCCCCAGAAACATCTTTACTGTTGGAGATCAAATTCCAGTCCCCACTTATAAGTAATATTTCTTGCTGAAGGCTAATTATTTCCCCGAGAATTTTTTTAAGATCCATTTTAGCAGTTTTCAGTTGAGTATTAATGCATGCCAGTGTAACTCTCCTCCATTGCCAGTGGCTCCTTAGTACTACAAATCTACAATTATTATCCTTTTTATCCTCTTCTATCACTATTGGATCTCCTCTTGCAATTAATATTAGTACTCATCTTTTCTTTTGCCCCAGATATTCCACTGAATAAACATCCTGAAATCCTTTTTTTTATCAAATTCACATGTTCACTTCTTTCTAAGTGTGTTTCATGTAGCATAGCTATTTGCACTCTACATTTTTAATATAGTTATTATTTTTTTTTGTATTTATCTGTGAGACCATTGACATTTAAAGACATTACAAAAAGCATCATTGTAGCTGGCTGTGGTGGTGCAGTGGTTAGCATTGTCACCTCACAGCAAGAGGTTCTCCTGTTCAATTCTCGTCTGGAGCCCTTTCTGTGTGGAGTCTGCATGTCCTCCCCATGGTTGAGTGACGTATAAAGACATGCAGGTAGGTGCGTGCGTGAATGGGTGTGCCTTCTTTGAAGATTGGGCATCGGGCTGGCAACATGGCACTTTAAAAATCCACTGCCAATCATTAGCGGACCGGAATTCCACTGTGGCGCCCCCTAACTGGGAAAAGCCGAAAGACATTACTTTTATTTAAAAAAGCATCATTGTATTAAAGGGTTATTATTCCCAACTTTTATGTAGAATAGCTTTTTTGTTAAATGTCTAGTTCCAGCTTTGTGTTACATGCATATACGGTTTGGCAGGTTAAGCTTTTATACAGTTTCCTGTCATCTCTATTTGAGACTATGTCACATCTTACAAAACTTTTTGCTTTATTAAAAGCCCTCAAACAAAAAAAAAAAAAAAACAAACACAACTCTATAACACTGCAAAACCTATTAATTTAATAATAACACACAAAACGGTGTACATCTTCAAATATTGAAGTTTTACCCCTTATAGGAACAAATGTTCCAAACTGACATCCCCACACACATACTTGAGATAACCTAAAAGAAATCACAAACAAGGCTGTAGTTAAAAAAGTTGTTTAATATAAAAAACAACTTTTTTTAACTACAGCCTTGTTTGCGACCTCTTTGTTTAAACTGGATGATTTTTGTGCACTTTGGGTACACTTACATAAAGGTGCTTAATTTCCCAATTATCTTGCTGAGTTTTTGCTGTCTGGCTTTCTCTTATTTTTATAGCTCTCCCAGCTGGGAAAATACTTGAATACTTTAAGAATAAATTTTCTCCAAGCCATTTCTCTTTATCAGATTGTTTCCTAGAGCCAGGCGAACCAGGCACAAAACTGCCAAGCATACATATGTTTACTAAAAAAGCCTTATAATATTCAACATTCTTTTTTGTTTACTTGCTTTCCCTTAAAACTTGTTGCTAGATTAACCTAAGGGCCTTAACTCAGTCATTCCTCTATGCAAGAATAAGGGAAAGCACACTATTTTTTCTTTTTTCATGCTCTTTTTACCAGATTTTTCTTCTTCTTCTTCTTTGTTACATTGCAGTGCCTAAATTTCTTAAAATTGAACTAGGAGAAAGAGAGAAAAAGGGAGAAAGAAAACAATTTAAAAGGGAGCAGATATTTATATTATATCCCCATTAAACTTAAAAATAACTGAGAAAACTTTACTTTATAGCACAAAAAAATCATGCACTATTAAAACAGTACCATTAAGAAAAAAAATAGTTTTACTTACAGTTAACTTTCTCCCTCCTCTTCCCCTCTTCAGAGCATTTTTCCAAACATTAATGACACAAAATAGGGCTTATGCTTTAGAGTCCCCTACAAGTGTAACATAATCCAATATTTTCAGATTTTCTTGTTCTGTCATGTTTCACAAATATATTTATTGTTTTGTAATGCCACATTTGTCAATTTCCAAGTTAATGGTTTTATTCCTGTTCATCTCCATCTCCGAAATCCTAGCTCTGCTTGATTTCCAACATACTCTAAGTTCTTCTAGTTGACTCTTGTGCTGCTTCTCCTTCTCTCAAGCATTTTCCATTGAAACATTGGAAAAGGTTTCATTGGCACAGTCTATCTGTGGTCTTTATTACCAGAAGAATGAGAAGCAGAAGCACCTTCTATTTCACACCTCACTTTTTGCTGGACAGACTTTTGTATTTCTTGCTTAGCATGTACTTCATCAAAAATGATTTTGCCCTCCAGGGAAAATATTTTGAAGATAGCTGGGTACAACAGTTTGAATCGCACACCTGCTTCTCAACATTCCCTGATTAGTGGAATAAACTTACTTCTCTTCTGCCTGATGTACAATGAGTAGTCATTCTCCACAAACACTCTGCTGTCTCTCACTTTTAGTACTGTGTCCTTCTGCCAAAGTTTTGTCAGAATCAACTTCTTCTGCTGGTAAGATTGTATCTTTGCTATTAAAGGTCTAGGTTGCTTTCCCATAGCCAGGTTTGGAGCATACACATGATGTCCCCTTTCAATTAACACTTCCTGTTGTGAAATACCAATCCAGTTGCTTATTTGTGCTTTCATAAAATTAATACAGTCTGTTCCTTCTACCTTCTCTGGTACAGCAAAAAATCTCAGGTTTTCCCTGAGTGCTCTATCCTCTAATTCTATTATTTTTTGAAACATCTCATCTTGAGCAGTCTCATAGTCAGCCAGCCTTATCTTCATTTCGACCTCTGAGTTTTGCAGTTTTATTACCTCTTCTGAATATCTGTTTAAAGCTTCTTCCATTTTTTTACAGCCTTTTGTTATGTGAGTTGATAAATTCCTTCAGTGTTCCATTTATTGTAATCAGCTCTTGAGTACCTTTAACTTATATTTTTCCTCTAGGTTACTGGAAGTCATGTCTTGCATCAAAGCTGGAGCTCACATTGCTTTTTGCTGAACAACTGCAGAATTCTTTCCAGTCAATGTTTTTTCCTCACCTTTTGTGACTGATTTTCTTTTAGGTTCTCTGAATTTCTGATTTGCTGACATCCAGACAGTGCACCTACCAACCAGCTACTGAAATCCACTCAAAAATACAAGTTTACTGGCTCTCCCTTCTGTATTTTTATTTTCACACTGGGAGACCTGAAACCAAGCTGTTACTCAATGTGCAGACATCTTGGAAGTGTTTTTATTTCTTTGATGTTTACTGACAGTTTTGTTGGTATGTAATGTGTGCATGAAAATACAGTGTAAACATTTGTTACAAGAAGAATAGGCTTTGCTTCAAATGTGTTAATAAGGAAACATGACTATCTGTAACAGCAACCAGTATGTTAATTAAGTATGTTTCTTTGATAATAACATGGTCTTTTCAAAAAAAAAAAAAACAAAGAAGAAGATATATGTGGAATCAAGGTGAAAAGTTACAAAAACTAGAAAGAAAGAATGTAGTAGCTTATTGTGACATAATGACATAAGCACATTTACATTTATATAAAAGTAATCAAACTGTATTAACAAGTTAAAATTAACAAACATTATGCATTACATATACTGGTATATATCATATAACCTAAGCAACATTACATAAATTGTTCAGTTCATGACCCTTTTTTAAAAACAAGAAACATCTTTATTAAACCATCACTTAACATAAGTAATGATACATTTATATAAATGGATAAAAACCATAAAGACACAATCCTAATTGCAAGCATTTTTCATCACAAACCATACTGACACACTCCCAGTTGCAAACATTATACATAACTTATAATATACCCAATCGTTTTCAGTCAAACATTACATAGCTCATTTAAGTCCTGCCTTCTTTTAAACATCATTCCCCCCTGTATGTATTGCTCCCACAATTCCCATTTTTTTCCTGTGTAGTTTATTCCTACCTTTTTCTAAAGATCTCAATTCTAGTTGTTTTATTGATTCCCTATTATATCTTTGAATATGCAAACTTTTGAATGCGTCTTTATCGAACTTAAAAGAATGAAAATTTAAAATAGCGAAAGGGCACATGAGTGATTTCTTTCCCTGGGAAAGAAATTGCTTGACTTCCTTAGTTACTTTGCCATTTTCCCCACTGTAGTGTGATCTTGGAGTTGGTATATTTAGTTAGGGGTGTGTGTGGGGGCCACAGCCCCCCACATTGGGGGTGTGAGGGGCAAAGCCCGCCACTTTGTTCTGTTTGTAGTGATCTTTTTTTTATTGGGCCAAGAGATTTCTTTCACAGGGAAAGACATTGCTTATATGTCCTTTCGCTGTTTTAAATTTTCATTCTTTTAAGTTTGATAAAGACGCATTCGAAGGTTTGCATCTTCAAAGATATAATAGGGACTCATTTTATCTCAGCTACTATATTCATTACCTGTAATATAGCTGGTTTAGATTTTGATTTCCATTTTCTAGTAATTGCTTTTTTGGCAGCCACCATAATTAGAGACAGTAAGGCCTTACCATGTCTAGGCAATTCTGATTCTGTATCATAGCTCAGAAACGGCATCTCCCTCTTCATACCAATCTGCCCACCCAGCATCTCAGATAGTGCATCCCGCAGGGAATCCTTAAAGTCCACCAACTCGGTGCAGTCCCAGAAAATATGTTCCCAATTACCTCTTTCTTCCCTGTCACACCTCCAACATTTTATAGCATCATTAGTCAAGGGTAGATTTGAAATAGTCTTATTGTATATCTCATATGGATTGGCCAGTGCTGATTCTACAGGCTTTGTATATGGCAACTATAAAAGTCCACTGACTTTTCAACCACATTTTATTCCTTCTTATTCTGTGTCTTAAGAGACCCCCTTAAAACAGAGCTCAGCACTTCATCTGGCCTGCATGAATACCTCTTTGTTCAGCTGAAAATGGCTAGCACTGGTTGATAGTTGTAACCAGGATAATTCTTCCTGTTTATAAGTACTGATGGAATTTTCTTACTTCCCAGACCAGACTAAATTCTCCCCTGGCTACCTAGCTGTAATTCTGTTAACTTTTACTGGGTGCTCTAAAACCAAACACAACTACTATCTGTGATATCTTGAAAGGTATGTAAAAAGGCAGTTCTAGCTCCATATAGTGAAGCACCAGATTGCAACAAACTAAGCAAAGATGCATCGAAGGAGATAAATGGGATTGTTTTCTTTATCTCGTGGAAAGTGTGCTTTCTTTTCTATTTCTCATTTCAGCATACACTGTAGTGCATCTTTCAGTGCATGTAATATCTTCCATAGTTTAGACAAAAATACAGTGGCAATTTATCAGTCCTAAATATGACAGCTCTGATAATGTCTGGGTACTTACTGTGTTTAGAGTAGATGCTGTTTTATCTTGTAAATTGCATAATCCCACATTACTAGACTTCCTGTTTGACAAATCCACTGCCGCTTCTATTTTGTTTTAAACGTCTATCATTTTAATCTGCCTAGCATTTTTCAGTGATTGTTTAGGTGCTCTTCATTGTCATTCTTGGCTGTTACCAAAATGTCTCCAGGGCCGCAATGCATATCGGGAGTCACTTTCAGTATGTGGTTCAATGCCTGCTGCCAAACTGCAGATGTAGTGTCACTATTAGTATTAGCCATCTGGTTTGAAACAATTCCTTACATAAGTCAGTGGTTATGAACTTCTTATAAATGTTTTCTGCATTCATTTGCCGGCAGCCTTGTGCCAAGTTCATTTTTATTAAATCACTTTCCAGTTATTTATAATTCTGGTTACCGTTTCTACGTGTACAGTACAGTACAATCATCTCCTGACTTGTGTCTTTTTTAATATTTAACATTTATTATTCAAAACCATCAACCACCAGTCAGTTGAAATAACAATTTAACAGTGAGAATGGAAGACATGCAATAACTTCTTAACTATTCATGAATATAACAGAGTGTATGTATTCATATAATGGAGTTTATTTATTAATGCTGGCTGATTTAAAGTAATATGTACATTAAATAATTCTTAAATTTGATACAATTATCACAGCACTCATGCTTTAAAGGCATAGTTTTTCAAACGTATACAAACTATAATTACTCACAACTAATTTCCCTGACTATCATTCTGAAATAATATGAAAGACACAGGGCCATACCTCTCAACCTCTTAGACTAAGGAATCTGAACAAAGCCATAAAAAAAGTGGTACAAATAGGGACAATTTTGAAATATTGATCTTACAAAGTTAGAAAGTTGATAGAATAACAGGTTTTGCATTAGCATGAACTTTCTGAAGGGTATGAAGTCTAAAACTCAAATGCCTGTCATTATTTTCTAACTTCAATCTTTAATGATTTGTCACTAATTTGCCAGACACAATTTTATGAAAAATGGACCAAACATATAAGGCAAAAATATGACATTCTGCGGAAATCTGTACAGTTGAGAGGTATGCACATGGTACCCACCATCTAAACCGGGCTATCTTTCTAATCCATTGTCCCAAACTCAAGTGTGATCGTCTAACCATTCTAACCGGGGGAGACATTTTCTTCACATACCCTTTACAGTCCCTGTCCACTATTAAAACTTAAAACTTTATTTTCCCAATGATAACTCATACACTAACCAATGAAACTCCTCTGTAGTTGGGGTATTGACCTTCTTCCATCTCATAGTAATTGCTCTTCGCTAATATTACACTTTTAATAATTGGCCCACCTATTCTGCCCCAACTGACATTGCCAAAATCCTTTCAAACAAATTAAGTGCCAATTTCAGCCCTGAGAATTGTATTCAAAACCCCAAAATATCTGAGTCCTTACTCTCCAATTATCTCTAAAGATCATTTACTGAAAGTGCTAACGAAGACCAAAACCACTTTCCCATGGGATCTGACAGTATACTTCTTTGCTTAATTAATAGTGTTAAACATGTCTTTGCAGACACACTCCTTTAACTATTTAGCTTATGTTTTACTACTTTGCTTGTTCCAGATGAATGGCACACAGCAGTGGTGATGCCCCACGATAAAGATGGCCTTACAACTGACCTGGATAATTACAGAACTATCATCCTTACAAGCCACATCTGCAAAAATATGGAATGTATTATAACCAACCTCATAAAATGTGATATCAAGAATGTTGTTAGATTTGACTTCCAACAGTTTGTGTTACGAAGGGTAAACCCTGACAATTTAATCCTGCAAATTAGGCTGGAGATGGTGGACATGCGGTGCACGTGTTGTATCATGACCTAACTAAAGCCTATGATACCAATCTCTATGCAGCATCATACAAAAGCTAAATGCTTTGAAAATTGATCAATATCTGGTAAGAGCATATGAAACTGGCTGAAAAACAGGGCGAGTTGAGATGGCTCATCAGAAATTAAGAAATTGAGCAACAGTGTCCCTTAGAGCTTGATGCTGGGACCTCTCCTTTTTAGTATTTAAATTACAGATCTCCAAGCAGAGAACCAAGATCTCTGGCCAACAAAGTTTGTAGATTGCTGCAAACTGGGGTGGTTAAATCACACCATGACACCCAAACCCTCTACAATGAACTAGTAAATTCTTGGTGTACTAAAAACGAGCTCAAACTAAATGCTAAAAAGTGTAACATCATCACTTTTGGTAAAAAAAAAAAACTATACTCATCATACTATCTAGATGGGACACCTCTACAGAAAGAAAATGTAGTTAGGGACCTAGGTACCTGGGTTGATAGCACCATCTCTTTTGACCATCATGTAACAAGGGTTGTCAGGAAATCCTTTTATTTAGCCCAGCTAATAGCAAAAGAAATGTCTTCAAAATCTAAAAAGGTAATCACTCCCTTATACTCTGTGTTAATCAGACCAAGTTTTGAGTACAACACCCCCTTTGGGATGTAGTTCATAAACATATCAAACAGTTAGAAAGAACCCAACAGATCCTAATCAAAAGGATCACAGGCCTAAAGATCCTGAGCTATCAAGAGAAGCTGAAAGCTATATTACTTTTTCAGTGTCTTATAGACTTTTGAGGTGCAGATTTCTGTCTTACCTACTGTGCTATTAAAGACACAGTTGTCCTGGACCTCCTGCTTCCCCCAAGTCCGGGATCTCCAGCAGTACTAGAGCCAGAGCCTAAATCTTCACCAAAGAATAAATAAAACACTGTGGAGGGATATATTAACAACTCAGTGCCTCCCAAACCTCTAGAATAAACTTTTTCCTGCATGTTAAGTGGGACTCACTAGCTTCCTTTAAACATAAAATAGATGACCTTCCTTGAACATCTGGGTTACCCCCCCCCAAAAAAAAAACAACAACAAAAAACCAAAATGAGAAAATGTTTTCTTCTCTTGCCATAAATCATCAGACAGAAAGCCTTTAAGTTTAATCTACATTCCCCCACCCTAGGATAGTCCCAAAATATATGCCACTACATGCCATCAGAACTACTGTGACATCTCCAGTAGTGTCCAGAAATGGGGAATATTTGTTGAAGCCTATTTGGTCTATAGAAATACATAAATACTTGTGCAAATATTTCAGTGCAAAAATCTGAAACTTCCTGGAATGATTGGTATACTTTGGGGCTTGATAGATTGATTGTCTTTGCTTTGTTGTACATTTCCTTCCTATCAATCTAGTCTCTTCTTCTTTTAACTTCTCCCTTAGTGGCACTCTGATACAATTCACAACCCATTCTACTCACCAACTTAATCAAACTCCAGTTAGGAAGCCTAACATCCAGTACAAAGTTCTCCTGTGCAGGAAATTATTGTCACTCAGTGACTATAATTTCTAGTGGTTTGGATTCAGTGCCCTCACCGCCACAGCCTAGGTTAATTTCCCAGTCAGGGAAGCTTCAATGCATTTTTGTGCTGGCTATTAGCTTGGCCTGTAGAAAAACAGGTTGGCATGTGTATAAGTTGGCATGCTGTGAGTTCAACTCTTCAGAGGGGAAACATATAATAGGGGTGGATTTGTCATAACAGTTAAGGTTTTCACCTCATAAACACAAAGTACAAAGTCTTATTCTAAGGTTTATTGGCTAGGCTTAAAATGGCTCTTCAGGACAGTTAGCCTAGTATGAACCTATGAACTTATTTCTTATAAATTTATTGTAGACCTCTACAAATCATAAAAATTAAACCCATTTTACATTAAAACTTTGCTGAAAACTTGACAATGCAATAAAAGTGTCATCTTCATCTAACTAAGTCTAGTATACTAGATTAAGATGCCTATCTAACCATTTCATCAAATTACTCCACCCTAGGTATAATAGACTGTTTTATATGGCCTAGTTTTGTCTAGTATTTCAAGAACCCTGTTATGTTTCACCTATTTCTTTCAAAACTTCAGGCAAACCTCTAAATTCTTTATCCAAAGCACTGCCCTATAATCCCTCCCCAAAGAAACTAATAAATCATTAAACTGCATTTATTTATTTAGGATTGTTTCATCCTACATTTAAATTACAAAATGTTTTCATGGGCAAACATCCAATACCCATAAATATCCAGCATATTAAACCCCTAGAGTTTAGTCAATGGCAATTTATTTCAACACATTCTTGGGTTAGCTTGCCCCTAAATAAAAACATATAATATTTATATAAAGAAAAAAAGTCTCCTTTGGTCCAGAGATACTTCCTAAAATGCATATCGTCAAAGATAAAATAAACATTTGTGCGGCTTGTATTTTTAGATCTGACTTATAATCCACCAGTTTCTATTTCCCTAACCATTCTTTAAATTTTGCCTTTAACTTTTCGTAATGTATCCTATCCCTCCAAGATGGATGCTAAATAAATATCCAAATATGGAATAGCTTCTGCATGCCACAAATAGAGAAAAAGGTATATCTGAGTTCAGGAGTCATGAAGAAAAAAATCACCACTATTACATAGGTCCTCTTGAAATTAATTTTATATTCAGAATTACTCCCTAATCTAGACAGCAAATCAAACAACAGCTTTACATGAGTCTGGTTCACTAAGAAACATCAATAAAGCATCTACATAGTATTACTTTTGTGCCCTCACCTCCTATCTCACCTCCCCCTGTTTCTGCCTGCCTCAGAGTCACTGCCAAAGTTTCCATAGAAAGTGAAGACAGGAAAGGGCAGAGAGGACAACCTGCGTACCCCTATTCAAGCAGAAGGAGGTCAAGATATCTACATTTGCTTTAATTCGTGCACAGTATCCACTGTAAGTTTTCTTCAACAATAATAACAAAGCTAAAAGGAAACCAACACAACTCCAGAATGCTAAACAAGTAATTCCACCCAGCTCCATCAAAGTCCTTTTCTGTATCAAGACTGACCACCATAAAACAGGGTGATAGGACAGTCTGAAAGAGGGAAGAACAACCAGAGGAATACATGGGAGGGTAATATGAAGAGAAAAGTGGCATGGAGAGGGGGAAAATTAAATGTATTTATTTATTTAGTTAGTTATTTGTGGGAATAGGTGCTCTTTTTTAGTGAAGAAGGGTAAAGGAAAGGGAAGCAGGGAGACAATGTGGGTTGGAAACAGGACATAGGGGTGGCAGCAGAACACATAAACATATCACACAGACAAAGACTGGCAGGTGAGGTACTGATATGAAACAGGAAGGAATCGCATTGGAGAGATGTAGACAGAGAAGGCTGTCAACCAGTTATGGGGAGGATTGATAAACAAACAGGGAAGGATGAGTGACATACAAGGAAGGAGAACACCATTATGTAGGATACGATGGGGGTGAGAACCACTTTGCTAAATTTTCCAGTGAGGAACTGGCCTGAAGTCAACCATTTCCATGGCTGACATCATGGGTGGGTTCTGCCACTGTGGCCTGATGGTCAGGGCTGTCCAGTTATATGTCTTTTCTTGTTATATAAAGATACATTCCAGGGTGCCAATCCAGTTCTCAAGCCACTGGTCCACCTCGGCTCTGACCAGCCACAGCACCACTCATTTAGATGACCCAAGAAGACCCTTTGTTGTCATTGCCCAATGAGGACCCTAGGCCTTCTACCTGAATAGCAGCACTGGAGGTCACCAACAAGAGCTCAAGGTCACCTTCCACTGGATGACATTTGTGATCATGAAGAGAGGTTGGCCTGGGAAATGCTGAGGATCCAGCAGTTGGTGTGGAGGCTGATTCAGAGTAGTGGGGCTGTTACTAGACCATGTTCTGCTCCATGGGTGATACTTCATTTCTGATGATATTCTGTGTTTGTGCCAGTGCAATGTTTTATGTCCACTCCTCCTCTGTGTGGAGTTTGTGGATCCATGGCTCCTTGGCATATGCAGTACCACCTGTGATACATAGCAGCAAACACCACCATGAGCAGTCTTCTACCTACAGTCATGTCACTAGACCATCATGGAATGGCAAAGTGTGCACTTACCAGCTAGAAGATCTTGTGGAAAGTCCCCCAGAGGAAATGCTGGTGTAGGTCACATGTGCGCCAGATGTGGGAATTATGGGAACTACCTGCATGGTGCACAAACACAAAGTTTATAATGCCCTCTGCATTGCCTGGCAGTTGATGGATAAGAAACCCTTCTAGCTGACAGAGTTGATACCATGTGGACCAGATTGGACCCTGATGGCTATATGGGTACAATCACTGATTCCCTGGACCTCAGGGAAATGGACTATGCCATGGAATGCTCACACACTGGTGGATGTTCATCATATTGAGCACTGCCTTAGTTATATGGGTTATATCCTGCCAAAGACATAACAGCCGGCCAGCATTCAAAACTTCAGGGCACCTTCCAGACGTTCAGACAGTTAGGGAGCTGAGGTTGTGCTACCTAAAAACACAGACTTAAGTGCCAAGCCTTACAGAGCTTTCCTGTTGTTGAACAGAGCACTCATGTCTGAGCTTTTGAGGATTGGCAGTTGGCTCATGTTGTTCCTTTGCTGGACAAATAAGTTCTCTTTGGTGAAAAACTTTGCAAATAAAAAAATATTTTTTTAATGTACTTTCCTGTTTACAGAGTTATTTTTAAGTTAAGAGTTCGTGTTTTAATGGATTTTCAGCAGACTTTATACTTAGTGCACCTTTTTTTTTCCTGTCAGTTTAAAAGTTGTTTAATGTAATTGAAAAACTTTTTTCCGATAGAGAATTATTTTACTTTTTTGGGGTTGTCAAAGTGTAAGAAAATTCTTTTTATTGTGTTTTTCTGAGAAAAGGAAAGAGGCACCATTTTGGCGTGACCATGGAACAAGCTATAGATCTATGGTCAGTCCTTCTTACAGCCACAAATAGAAAAAGTTAAGAAAACAGCTTTTTTCCACCACAGCAGGCTAGCAATTTGCCTCAGTCACAGGTGGTTGACTCTGCTGTGGCCAAAGATAGTTCCACAGATCACTCATCTTTTACACAGATCCCTCTGGTGTAGCATCTACAGCCAGTATTGACCAGGGGTTAACCACATCCTTTGTGACTGTTGAGGTCCCCTCAGTGGGCAGTGAAGAGCCAATCGTGTAGGTCCTGGGAGATAGAACAGGGAAGGTTTCCCTGTTTAGTCAGAATGTCATGCCCATCCCTGGGGAAGCTGTTATTGCTGCCGTTAACAACACTGTTGGCCCCATTTTTTCCAGTCAAAAGAAACATCAAGCTAAACATTTATCTACTCCCCCTCAGGTTTCTCTAGACAGGAGTAATTCACTATATTTGGCTCACAGTTTAATCCAGGCTATTGATCCTTCTTACAAGGTGGTTTCTGGTAAAAGAAAGAGGGATGCATCTTTTCCTGAAGATATTCAAGATTTTGAATCTGGACAGGAAGATGAAAGCACAAATGCAGGACTTCCTCCTCAGATTTCTGATTCAGATACTGAGGAGAGCATAGTATTTGATTCTTTGTGTGGGGATTCCTCTTTCTCTGAGACTATTTCCAGAATGTGCCAGTGTTTTCAGTGGGAGAACACTGAGGTTTCTCATTCCCTCAGAAAATACTATGAGCTGTTACAGATGTAATTTTGAGAACCTTCACCCATTCCTCCAGTGCTATCAGCTTTGGAAGTTATATGTCCAATGCTTGTCATTTTCATGATACTCAGCCTGATGCCCCCTAAAAAGGCAGATATACTGTATAAAGTCCCTCAATCTTTTTAAGTTTTTATACACTCATCCCAAACCTGACCAAGCAGCTATAGCTTTAGTTGAGCCTGCTGTCGCTAAACATTTAGTTAATTCTAGCCCTACTCTTTCTGACAAGGATGATAAAATAATTGATAAGTATGGGGAAAAAAGTGTATGCTTCTGCAATTGATTTTCAGAATTTTGAATCGTCAGGCTCATATGTTAAAAGTTTATTCTGACTAATTGTGAAAGTATGAGGAATGTTTTGGCTGCAGTTTCTAATAATGAGGAACAATCTGGTTTAAATGGTTTAATTTCTTCCATTTTACAGGTCATAACTCATTGTTTAAATTGTGCATGACTCTGTTGATACTTCTTCCAAGTCTATGGCCATTGGCACTGTTTTGAGGAGATTTGCCTGGCTGCCTTCTCAGAATCTCCCAGATGATGTGAAAATGAAATTTTAAATTCTGCTTTGGACAGAGATTTAGTTTTTGGTCCCTGTGCTGCAGAGGTTATCAAAAAGGGTTTTCCAAAAAGAATACAAGATTCCCCCCCACCTCCCCAACAAATACAAGAACAGTGCAACAAGTCACAATGGCTGTTTAATGGACTTTATAACTCCCTCCCACCCTGACAGATCCTTTTCCTTTCCAGAAAGTCTGACTCTCCATTTCATAGTTTCAGAAAAATGGGTACTGAAAGTCATTCATCAAGGTTAGAGACAGCTGTGGGAGGAAATTCCTCCCTTCCAGAAGGTAATCATCCACCAGATCAGACTTCTCTATTTCTCTCTTTCCTTCAATACATGTTGTCTCAGTGAGTGACAGAGCCAGTTTCCTCCTCCCCAGATTGGGAAAGGTTTCTCTTCAAGGATGTTTTTGGTCCCAAATAAGGAAAATGCTTGGAGATCAGTTCTGGATGTCTCTTTCATAAACCAATTTGTGATAATGCCCAAGTTCATTATGCTGTCGCTTCACAGCCTGTTATCCCTTCTTCCTCATTTAAGGTTTCTGGTGACACTAGATTTAAAAGATGCTTATCATCACATCCCTGTTCATTTAGATATCAGGTGTTTCTTAAGGTTTTATCTGGATCACATTATCCTTTCTCTGTCTTACCCTTGGACTATCCACATTTTCAAAGTGTCAGCAATCTTTCACGTGGGCGAGAGATCTCTTAAGCTGGAATTCCAAGAGAACATTCAAAAGACCACAAAGGTTCCTCACAAGGAAAATTCAAGGTCTTCAGCATCTTTCCTATGTGGATTGTCTGAAATCACTTTCACTTTATTCTGTTTCATACAGACTACTCAGAGGTGATCTCTGCTTTGCATACAAGGCAATCTCTGAACCTGCTTTATTGGAAATGCTGCATCTCCGTAAGTCAAATGGTACACAGGCTACTTGTTCTAAAGACCTTAACCTGGTATGTGACATTAATAGAACCTGCTGGAGGGACAAATTTGTCTCCCAGAGGTTACCACACCTTTGGAATGGACTTCGACTTCATGTCAAACAGAGCACCTCATTGGCCTTCTTCAAACGCAATCTGGACGATTGGATGGGTAACTGTAAATTCACCCTGGGGGTTCCACCTGTGTCCCTCTTAGACAGGGGCAATTGGTTCTGATCGTTGAAATAAGGGTAACACATAGCTAGGCTTGTAAGGGCCCTAAGGCCATTAGCCTAGTAACTTCCTATGATCCTACGATCCTATGATTCTATGACTCCACCACACAATATTGTGTTCCTGGTGTGTCTCCTTGACACCTCAGTTCAAAGAGCTTTTCTTCCACAGGAAAAGGTAGATCTATACGTATATCGATTTCTGGGATTTTCCACTCAGACATTGTTCACTGTGAGGTAATACCTCTGGATTTTGGGTATCTCATGGCATCTATGATTCTCATGAGAACCCTGAGAAGATTCCACATGAGAAAGATACAATGGTATCTTAAGTCTCTTTGGTTCCAGCATCAACACATATTATCTTTTCAAATCCCAGTCCTGGGGTTTGTCAGAAGAGAAACCTCTTGGTGGAAACAGCAAATATCCTTAAAATCAGGTCCTCCCTAAGCAGTCAGCAACCAAAGATGCTTCAGACTTTGCTTAGGAAGCAGTTTCAGGAGGGACAAAAGTGCAAGGTGTTTGGGACACCAAGGACAGATGCAAGCACATCCCCTGGACCTCTTCAGGTTGTTACATATAACACCACAGTCATGTAGTACATCAGCAAGCAAGGGGAAGCCACACAGTCATGTAGTACATCAGCAAGCAAGGGGAAGCCACACAGTCATGTAGTACATCAGCAAGCAAGGGGAAGCCACACAGTCATGTAGTACATCAGCAAGCAAGGGGAAGCCACACAGTCATGTAGTACATCAGCAAGCAAGGGGAAGCCACACAGTCATGTAGTACATCAGCAAGCAAGGGGAAGCCAGGTCTTACTTCCTTTACAGACTGGGATGCAGCTTCACAGCACAATCTCACTCTACAGGCATCCTACATCTTGTCAGAGCCAAACTATGTGGCAGACAAGCTGAGCAGGACAAAGGTGGACTTTCATGAATGGAAGCTAGATTCGGGGGGGGGGGTCCAAGATTTGATCCATCTGAGGACAGTTCCTCAAGTAGACCTCTTTGCTCTTCTCTGAACAATCAGCTGGCAAAATTTTGCTCCACAACTCCATGCAAGTAGGTGTGGAAGACAGGCGCCTTTTCTTTTCACTGGACCAGAATGTTCCTGTATGTTTTTTTATCATTTCCAGTGATATCCAGGGTACCTTTGAAGATTCAGAAGGAATCCCCCAAGATCAATGCGGTAACTCCCTTTTGGCCCAAGTAATAGTGGTTCTCCCTTCTTTTGGACATGGCCAGAGGCAATTACCACAAGCTTCCTAACAGAATGGATCTACTCACCCAAAAACAGGACATCAGTCAACTTCATCTGACTGCCTGGATAATAGAGTCTTAATTCCCTTTAGGCACCTGTTTATTGGGGGCATGTAGCAGGTACAAGTGAACACAAGAAGGCCTGCTACTAGAAAATGGAAAAAAAGACTTTCTAGTTGGTGCCAACTATGTGACCAGCTCCACAAAGGGCTAGGGTTTCTCTGGTTTTACAATAACTGTGTGAGTTACTATCCTATAGCCCTTACTTCTCCATCAAAGTTCATTTTTGACCATTTCAGCATGTCTGTTTTTGAAAGGGGTTTTGCATAGTAGACCTCCAAGAAAACCTGCGGCTTCTCCCTGGGTTCTTAATGTTATTTTAGGAAAGCTAAAACTTGTTCCGTTTGAACCAGTGCATCTGGCTGACTTGAGGTTCTTAACATGGAAAACCATTTCACTGATTATTCTGACCTCTGCAAGAAGAGTATCTGAGTTGCAAGCTCTTCAGGTGAGTCAAACCTGTCTCATTTTCCACAATGATGAGGTTTCTGTGAGAATTAGTCATTCTTTATGCTTAAAGTGGTATCTGATTTTACTGTAAGCCAAACTATCCTTCTCCCTGTTTTCTTTCCTGAACCTAAATATGAGGGAAAAAGGATACTCCATACCTTGAATGTTCATTGACAACTCAGGTACTATCGTGACAGAACAAAATATTTCAGATCTTTGGATCAGTTGTTCATTTCTTGCAAAGGCAAAAAAAGTGTCAACCTGTGTCAAAATAGACCATTTCCAAATGGTTGTTTCAGGCTATTAGCTTTTGTTATTCTCACCCCAACAAAACCCTTCCAGGCAGGATCAAGGGCTACTCTGTCGAGGTATTGGCCTCATCTATGGCTTTTTGGAAAGTGTTGGATTCTAGAAATATTCTAGAAGCAGCAACTTGGTCCTTTGTTTATTCTTTTACAAAGTAATACAAGCTTGATTCCTTCTCAATGCCTAGATCATGCTTTTTAGGACCATTCTCCAGGGGCTTCTAGAACCTTCTCCTTCCACCTCCCAGATGTAGTAAGCTAGGATAAGGTACTCATATAGTTAAGGCTACTGCAGCAGTGATCAATATGTTGAACATAGTACAGCTATGTAAGTAAATTTACCAGATCACTAGATGTTCGAATGATCACTGCTGCAGTAGCCTCTCCCTCCCTCCATCCCCTTATTGTTTTTTGATATTTTCAGTGTGTGTGTGTGTGTGTGTGTGTGTGTGTGTATATATATATATATATATATATATATATATATATATATATATATATATATGTGTGTGTGTGTGTGTGTGTGTGTGTGTGTATATATATATATATATATATATATATATATATATATATATATATATATATATACATATGTATACACACACACACACATATATATATATATATATATAGACACACACACACACACACACACACACACACACACACACATATTTATGTATATATTTTTTCTCATAACACACACACACACACACACACATACACACATATATTTATGTATATATTTTTTCTCATAATTATGTCCTTTCGGGGCTCACCCTCCCTCTTTCAAATGGCATGAAAGCTCTGGATGGCTTGGAGCTTAAGCCTGTGTTTTTAGGCAGCTTAGACTGAGCTCCTAAACAGTTTGTGCGAGTGGAAAGTACCCTAAAGCTTTAGAAACGGTCTGTCTGTTACATTCTTGGTGGGATATAACCCATATAGTTAAGGCTACTGCAGCAGTAATCATTCAAGAATCTTCTGTTGTAGTAAGTTTACTTACACAACTGTACTCTCACTCTCTCCTCTGCTGTCCGTGACAGCCACATGCATTCAGCATCAAATCTATGAACTGGTGCTGAATTTGTGAAGCTGAGGTCTTTGAAACTCTGAGTGTGTCTTCAGTTGAATTCTGCAAGGTCGGTATAGTGAGAATAGTTAATGCTATACAATTCTTTATGTCTAATGGGACAGGCATTCTACGCATCATGTATGAGGACAGCACCAATCATCCAGCTACCATATGCTATCTCTGTCCACATAGTAATGGTCATTTAGGTCCTGGTCATTGAGGTGATGGTACATCAGCTGTTAATGGACAGTTCTGCAATGAGGATGGTGGTACTTATAACATCAAACATTTTGGCTTCCAAAGCAGCTACTAGAACATTCTAAGTGTCTGGACTAGATGCCACTTTTACCACCTTTGTCCAAGTGATAACCCTGTTCATCAAGAATTGCTGGTATACAGAAGAACTGACTGCTGAAGCTCATCATGCTATTTTTTGTACATTTTTGAATTACTTTGCTATATTAATTGTCATGATTTGCATAGAGAATAGCACTCATTAGCATGTTAACTTTCATTTGCATGTTATTACGTGGTCATTTGCCTATAATACATAACCAAAATGTTTTCCAAGGTAGCAAGATAATGCTGTGTGAGTCTATGAATTGGCCTCTTCCTGTGTGTTGCTGCTCACCACACTATTTTGCTTAATGCAATGAGTGAATTGTTTCTGAATACCGATGCTGCATGCCCATGTGTTCAACAAGTTTTTTATATGTGACTTGATTCATGTTCATTTAGTATGAAGAATTCATTTTTAGGGCTAAGTCTATGTTGTTAGTCATTGATTTATAAGAGGAAGGAGCAATAATTTTCTCACAAGTGAAGGTATTTTCCAAGAAGCTGCATTTAATAGATATTATATAGGATTGTTTACTAAAATGGATAAGGTTTTACTCTGAATTTTTTTAATTTATGATTATTGTTTAAGGTTTTAGAATCATACTGATTCATAGAGCAGGGTCACATTATTCAGAGTTTGTGGGAGGGGATGTTACTAGGTCTGGTGCTGGATAAATGTATTTTCAGGCTGGCTGTTGCATATAACACGTCAGTGGCCGGTGTTGTGTGTGTGTATATATATATATATATATATATATACACACACACACACACACGCAGACGCACACACACACACACACACACACACACACACACACACACACACACACACACACACACACACACACACACCTTTTTTTTTGTTTTTGTGAAAACGTTTGCTGAAGCAGTCCCTGCAGATCAAAATATGCAGTGTGTGTCCATATGGTTTGTGATGTAAAATGCTTGCAACTAGGATTGTGTCAGTGTGGTTTGTTTTCATTTGTATAAATGTATGATTGCCTATGTAGTAAGTGACAGTTTAATAAAGATGTTTCTTGTTTAAAAAGAGCCAGGAATTGAATAATGTATGTAATGTTGCTTAGGTTATATGATATATAGCAATATATGTGAAGTAAAATGTTTGTCATGTAAATTGTACTGTGATTACTTTTATATGAATGTAAATTTGCCTATATCACAAGTGATAATTCAATAAAGGTGTTTGGGAAAAAAACTAATTCTAGCTACAATACTTAAAACTATGAATGCAGCACAAACCATCTCAGCCCAAGCAACACCTCTAACATAACATAAGGAAGGCAAAGCCATTGACTGTAAAACAAAATAATGCTAGCCATAGCAGTCTCCTTCACATCATTTTCGGGTTTAACAAATTAGAAAATAACATTTATTTTGATACAGAGGCATTAGCAATGCAGAAAAGTTCAAGATTTGCTGAAAAACATGTTTTTTTTTCAGTTTTTGGTTTCTGTTCTCCTTTAAATAAAATTATGGCCCTGATCAGGATACTCACTTCTGTTGGTCCCCAGTGGAGTGCCAAGCAGAATTGCTTTAGGGGATGCTTTTCTACTCTAGTTCTGGGGTTTGCCTATCCCTGGTCAGTCTGCACTGACAATATTCATAGTGCCAAGATTCAGTAGCAATTGAAATGCAAGCATTCCTAACTAAATAAATGATACATTTGTTTGGTTCATGTGTTAAATATATTTTAACTGGATTATGCCCATTGATTTATTGATTTAAAAAAAGTCATGTGATGTTCAACATGTTGATCACTGCTGCAGTAGCTTTAGCTATACGGGTTATATTTTGCCAAGAATATAACAGCTGGTGAGCTTTCAAGACTTTAGGGCACCTTCTATACACCCAAACTGTCAGAAAGCTTGAGCTGAGCTGACTAAAAGACAAGTTGGGGTGTGAAGCCCTTCAGAGCTTTGGTGTCACAGAAAAGTATACTCCACTGAGGCTTTCATGGCTCGATGATCAACTTATACTGTTCCTTTGCTGGACAGATAAGTTCATTTTAGGGAAAAAGCTTTCAGTTTCTTATTTGTGTTGCTGTTTATCACTTTCCTCTTCAGGAAAGTTATTTTAAAGCTAGGAGTGTTGTATCTTAATGGACTGTCACAAAACTGTAACATACTTTTAAATGAAGTACTTGTTTTTCCTATCAGTTTAAAAGCAGTGTACAGTAACTGAAAACATTTGTTCTGTGGAGAAATTGTGTTTATTTTACTTGTGTGTGTGTGTGTGTGTGTGTGTGTGTGTGTGAAGTTACTAGGCTATTGGCCCTGAGGACCTTATAAGCCTAGCCAAGAGTTTAGCCCATGTATAGACAAATCAACACTCAGTGCCCCTGTCCAGCAGGGACACAGTTGGAATCCCAGAGATGTATTTTCCATTTCCCACCCAGTTATCGTTGTGCTTAAAAAGGGGTAAAGAGGTACTATGCTTGATATGGAGAGGGAGTCTATTCCACAGATGGGGGAGTCTCTGGGACAAAAATCTGTCCCCGCCAACAAGTCCTATTGATGTCATAGACCAGGCTGAGGCTGTGTGTGTGGGTTACTTGAGTGGAGCTTGACTTGAGAATATGCAGCAGTCCTATCAAGGTAGGGTCCGAGATCACCTTGTATGCCAGACAGAGGTCACCTCTGGAGAGTCTGTATGAAACAGAGTAGAGGGCTAGGGCTTTTAGCCTATCTGTGTATGGTAGATTTTTGAGGCCCTGGATTTTCCTGGTGAGGAACCTCTGTGGTCTCTCCAGCTGCTGCATGTGCTTTGTGAGGTATGTGCCAAATTGGGGCATTGTACTCAATAATGGGCCTTATAAGGGAAGAATACAGGAATGTTACAACACCCTTGTCCCTGGATGAGATATCCTTACTTATGAGCTGGGCCATGTAGAAAGCTTTCCATACAATGAAAGCAACATGGTGGTCAAAAGTCAGGTTGCTATCAATCAGGGTGCCCAAATCTCTCACGACTGACTGCATGCTTAGGACATTGTTATTAATGTGATAATTTGTGGGGATGTCACTCTTCCCAAAGGGGATGAGGATGCATTTTTCTGTATTCAGCTTGAGGCCATGTTTCTGGCACAAGTCATTTGTTTGGGTGAGACCCTCTTGCAGGATGTCCACATCACTAGGGGAATTTATGACAGCGCCCAGCTTGCAGTCATCTTCAAACTTGGTCAGCCATAGCCTACTGGTTTTGGCCTGCACCTCAGCAAAGTATATCCAAGTAACAGAGGCCCCAAGACCGAACCCTGGGATATACCACTCAATACGGGTCTACTGTTTGAGGTGGCTTCCCCTATTTTGATTAGGTGGGTTCTATCAGTGAGCCAGTTAGCTACCCATCTGGAAACATACAGATTGATGCCTAGTTGAGAGAGTTTATCTATTATGCCCGAGTGGAGAATAGTGTTGAAGGCTTTGGCCAGGTCAAGTTAGGCGGTGTGCACTGTCTTCCCCTCATCCATGGCTTTGGTGACTGTCTCAAAAAAGCCGACCCAATTTAACAGACATGACCTCCCCTTGATGAAGCCAAACTGTGTGGGATATAGTGTTTGGAGGTTGCCAATGTCCTTGTTAATGAGGTCTATGATAATCCGTTCCTTGGCCTTGCAGATCAGGCTAGTTAGGCTGATGAGTCTATAATTTCCTGGATCAGTGGATACTCCACCTTTGTGTAAAGGAATGACAGTGGCTGTCCTCTACTCAGCTGGGACAAAGCCGGTACTCAGCTTTGGTTGAATAGGGCACCTAATGGTGCTGCAAGTTCCTGCCTGAGTTCATGTAGGATGCAGCCTGGGATGTTATCGGGTCCAATGGAGGCTGTATTTTTAGCCTTTGAGAGAGCAGCGATGACCTGATCCCTAGATATAAGGGGAAGGGGGCAGGTACTGGGAATGTCCTGATTTACTGATGGGGGACAGAGGGGTGAAATTTTCATTGAATCTGTCAGTCAGCAAGTTTGCTATATCTACAGCATTTGCATATGTGGTGTCCTTGACCACCAGTTCTGAACAGATCTGTGAGCTACCTTTGAGATTACGGACATATGTGAAGAAGGCCTTATGATCGTCTCTAGTAGATGAGGCCAATTTGGACTCGAAGTTTGCTTTGGAGGATTTCACTAATGCTCTTATTTGCTTGTTTAGGCTAAGGAGAGATTGCTTCCATTTGAGCACCTGCTCCTTCTTCATCCTGGACAGCAATTTTTTTCTTTTGTCATAGAGTTTATTTATAGCAGATGTCTACCAGACAGGTTTACTCTACCTCATGGAGGATGATTTAGTCCTGTCAGGTATTCCTGATTCCATGCATCTATAGAAATGTTCATATAGTAATCTGGTATAGTTTTATATACTGTTTCCAGTTCCTAGAAAAGGGGACAGAGCTGTAAAGCTGTTTATAACACCCCTCAGGAGGCTGTAATCAGCTTTGGAGAAGTTTTTTTGTTTGACCCTTGCTAGACTGGGGGGGGGGGGTGTCGGGGAGATGGTGACCTTGAATGTGACCACTTTATTGTCGGATCTTACAAGGAAAGATGATACTGCAGGGATGCTGCAGTGATTACTCATGTTGGTTAATACCAAGTCCAAGATATTATCATCTCTTGTGGGGGTATCGACTAGCTGTTCCAAAGCATTTGCATTGACAAAATCAAGGAATCTCTGGGCATTTGTGTTCTGGCATGAGTAGTTCTTCCAGTCTATGTTTGAGAAGTTAAAGTCACCCAGGATCAGGGTAAAGGGCTGAATCTTGATAGATCTGAAGAAGTCTAGATAGGCAGTTTTGGCATCTTGGGTCAGATTTGGGAGCTGGTAGTTAGCTGTGATTTGTATAGGGATCTTGGCAATGGTTAATTGCACCTGGAGTGTCTCCTGTGTGTCATACTGTTTGACCAGCCTGGAGGTGTGTATGTCTTTAATATATACTGAAACTCCACCAGTTTGGGGTCTGAATGTATGATAGGATGAATAACTAGGTATGGCTGGGGTACTCCCGCAGCTTTGAACCAGGTTTCTGTGACTGCACAGATGTCAGCACTTTACAGGGTTAAGAATGCTTGCAACGAGTGCAGTTTCATGTTTAGAATCCTAGCATTCAGCAGCATGACCTTTAATTTGGGTTTTGTTGACATTTTTATGTTGGTAGTTTTAACCTCATCACTTTTTCTAAAAAAAGGCACTATGGGGAAGGCAAGTGCCTTTGCCAGAAGCCTTAAGCCCAAGTGAGACAGATGCAGGCCATCTCTGGCAAAGCATTGTGGTCTGTCAGTCATATCTTCCCAGGCTGTCAGGTACTGGATCCCCCTGGAATGACACCAGACACTAAGCCAATTGTTAAAGTCAATCATTTTCTGTTTGTATTGCGGCATCATTCTGGGTGATGGTAGAATGCTGTTTAAGGCTAGGGTCATACCTGCTTGGGACCCATATTCAGCGAGTTCAATCATGTCTCTCTTCATATAGTCCAGGGAGGTATGTCTCAAGTCGTTCACCCCAATATGGACTATGACAGAGACATAACAGTACCTGTTGTTGAGAGACTTGAGTGCATGTGTGATATGGTGGATTCTGGCCCCTGACAGACAACTAACTGTGACTTTCTCCTTACCCAGCCTGATGAGAGGCACATCTGTGTGTCTCACAATGGAGTCTCCTATGACTAATATTTTAGGTTTTTATGGTTAAGCCTTAGTGGTTGTGAGACACAGGTGTGGGAACTATGCGTAGTATATGTTATGGAGGGCTGTGAAGATCGCGTGTGTTTTTGTCTTGGAGGTCTCCTTTGTTTGGGTATCTTTTTGTTGAGGACCTCCACATATGTGGGTATGTGTTGTGTAGGTGTGGGTGGTGTCTGAGGTGTAGTGATTGTGTTGACAACCTTCTCAGTGCCATATATACTGGCTTGTGAGGGAGAGAGTATGGACTCTAGGTTCCTAATGTAATTGCATCTCTCGCAAATTGTGTTCCTAGGTGGTAGTAGTAGGTGGCTGTCTGTGTACATAAGGCAGTTGCTACACTGTCTCAGGATGCCCATATCAACCAGCGTGGCAGGAGAAACTGTAGGAAATTGTCCATCCATGTTTGTCAGAATCTGAGGGAGAAAGGCCAGGGAGAGTTAATGGGTGGGCCTAAAGCCCAAGTGCTTTAACCAAAACTAAGAGGCTTAGAATAACACTTACAATTTAAACAGGATATAAATAAACAGTAACAAATGCAAAAGAAAAACTGAACACTTTAGAGAACAAGCTGCAACATGTAGCAGAAAAAGCAAGATGAAGTAATGGAGCATGAGGAGGAAACACAAATATAATAAAATAAGCTGAATAAAGTGTTTTTTTTTTGTTAGTAAAGTGGAAAGGCAGAGAGAAGGAACAGAAGCAACTTCAAGAAAATTCAAGGTTAAGGAACAAAGGGATTTCACCTTCCCAAATGATCTCTGTATTAGGTAGAATGAGCTAATGAGATGGGACTGGGAGGAGTGCCACTTATCAAATTTACAGTAGGGGCGAGCAACAGCAAAAGCCACAAACTATAAGAACACTACAGCAGTACGGTGAAATTCAACCAGAGATCAGCAAATATATAAATGGAGACACAGAAAAATAAATAATTCAGTCAAACAAATAAACAAAAACAGTGCAGTAAACTAGTGCAAAACTGTTACACAAATAAATAAAAAACAATGCCTTACTGATAAGCAAATAAATACAAGTGCAGTGCTAAGAAACACTGAACAGTTAGATAACATGCAAAAAAATATACTTATGCAGCTCTGTAATTCAGATTGTTTAAGAAGCACTCTCCGTTGGGCACAAATGGAGTACTAGCAAGATGAATCTGCATTTTTCTCCTTTGCAACAGATAGTCTCAGACAAATTGGTTCTGAAAAGCATTCATCAAGGTTACAGATGGCTGTGGGAGGAAATTTCTCCTTTCCAGGGGTCATTCCTCATCCTCCAGATCAGACTCTCTTGTTTCCACAGATTATTCATCACATGTTGTCCCAGGTAGTGATAGAACCGGTTCCTCCATCCCAGGCAAGGAAGGGTTTTTATTCAAGGATGTTCCTAGTGTCATAGAGGAAAAAAAGCTTGGTGACCAGTTCTCAATCCTTCTTTCCTAAACCTGTTTGTGATATTGCCAAAATTCAGAATGATGTTATTTCACAACCTGTTATCTGTTCTTTCTCTTTCATGTTTCCTGGTAACATTAGACTTAAAAAAGATGCTTATCAGCATACCTGTATTCATCCAGACTTTAGACGTTTTTTAAGGTTTTGTGTGTCTAGGTCACATTATCAGTTCTCTGCCTTACCCTTTGGACTATCCACTGAATCAGTAGTGTTCACAAATTGCCTAGCTCTGATTATAGCTCATTGCAGGCTACAATGTATCCACATTTTCCATATATAGAAAACTTGTTTATCTTTGCAGAGTATTTTTCAAAGTGTCAGGTCTTTCTCTCTCTCTCTTTCTCTCTCTCTTGTGTCAGAGATCTCTTGCACAAGCTGGGATTCCAAAAGAACATTCAAAACTGTTTCTTGACTCCTTCAAACAGGATTGTATTCCTGGAATATCAACTAGAAACCTCAGTTGAAAGAGCTTTTCTTCCACAGGAAAAAAACAGATCTATATGTAGATCTATTTCTAAGGTTTTTCTACTCAGACTTCAGTCACTGCAAGGGAATACTTCAGGATTTTGGGTCTCATGGCATCTATGATTCATTTGATAGCCCTGGCAAGGCACCAAATAAGAAAGATACAGTGGTATCTGAAATCTCTTTGGTACCAGCATCAACACCCTTTATCTTTTCAAATCCCAGTACTGGGGATTATTGGAAGAGAAACTGTTTGGTGAAGACAATAGATATCCTAAAATCCAGGTCTCCCCTTCTCTCTCCCTTCTCCAAAGTAGTCAGTCACCACAAACAATTCAGACTTTACTTGAGGAGCAGTTTCAGATAGGTGTTGGACATTGAGAATAGATGCAAGGACAAAACTATCAATGAGATGCTTGTTCTCAACACTCTCCTCAATCTTTGGTCTCTATAACTTCTTCAAGTGGTTACAGACAATGCCACAGTCATGTGCTACACCAACAAACAAGGAGGAACCAGGTCATATCCACTTTGCAGAGTAGCCATGTTGGCTTGGGATATAGCTTCACAGCACAGTCTTACTCTACAAGCTTCCTACATTGTGTCAGAGCAGAACTGTGTGGCAGACAAGCTGAGCAGAAGGATCAGGGCAGAAACTCACAAATGGAAACTAGATCAGAAGGTCTTCCAAGATTTGATCCATCTGTGGGGAGGTCCTCAAGTAGACCTTTTTACTTCCTCTCTGAACAATCAACTGGCAAGATTCTGTTCCAGGACTCTAAGCAAGAAGTCTTGGAAGACAGATGATGTTTCTTTTCTTTGGACAGGAATATTCCTCTATTCATTTCCACCATTTCCACTAATAACCAGGGTACTTTTGAAGATTTAGAAGGAATTCCCAAGATCATTGTGGCGACTCCTTTCTGGCCCAGGCAACCATGGTTCTCCAGCAAAGCAAGGGTTGGGAAGGGGGCCTAATGGTTAAGGTGTTTGCCTTACAAACACAAGGTGCAGGGTTTGAATCTCACAAGGGATAATTGGCTAAGCTTAAAATGGCTTGCAAGGCAGTTAGCTTAGTACTAATCTATGAACCTTCTTGTGGAATTGGCCAGGGGCAATTACCACAAGTTTCCTCACATATTGGATCTACTCACACAAGAACAGGGGTGCTTGATACACCCTGACACTGATCAACCTTAATTCACTGCCTGAATCACAGGGTCTTAATTCCTTTTACGCACCTGTTTACTGAGGAAGTACATCAGGTACTAATGGAGACAAAAAAAGTCTGCTACTAGAATATCCTATATCAGTGAATGGAAAATGTTTTCTAGTAGGTGCCAACAACATAACCAGCACCCATTCAGGGCTACTTGTTCTCTGATTTTACAATATTTGTGAGTAACTTATTCTTCCATCAAGGTTCATTTATCGGCCATTTCAGCATGTCTGCCCATGGATCCTCCTCTTTCAATGCAGTCTCATGTCAAAATGTTTTTTTGAAAGGGGTTTTGCATAAGAGACCTTCAAGAAAACCAGTGACCCCTCCTTGGGATCTTAATTTTGTGTTAGACAAGCTAACATTTGCACCATCTGAACTAGCTAACCTGGCTGAGTTGAGATTCTTAACATGGAAAACAGTTTTCCTGATTGCTCGAACCTCTACAAGAACGGTATCTGAGCTGCAAGCTCTTATGGTGAGTCAACCTTATCTTATTTTCTATACGAACAGGGTTGCTTTGATAACTAAAGCCTCTTGTATGCCTAAAGTGGTATCCAGGCTTACGTTAAGCCAACCTACACTATCCCCCCATTTTCTTTCCTGAACCTAAAAATAAGGGAGAAAGGATACGCCATACCTTACATGTCCACAGACAACTTTGGTACTGCCTTTCACATCTTTTGATCAATTGTTATTTATTGTTAAGGCACAAAGACAGGGCAACCTGCGTCATAAAAGATTATTTTCAAATGGTTGTCTTAGACTTTTACCTTTTGTTGTACTCACAATAACAAAACTATTTCAGGCAGAGTCAAGGCCCACTCTATAAGGGCCTTGACTTAATTTATGGCTTTTTGGAATGGGTTGGATTCTAGAAGTTTTTTTAGAAGCTGGTATTTAGTTCTCTATACATACTTTTACAATGAACTATAAGTTTGATTCCTTTTCTAGGTATAGATCAGGGTTTTCTAGGACCATTCTACATGGGCTCCTGGACTCTTCTCTTTCCATCTGCCAAATATAGTTAACAAGGGTAACCTGCCCATATAACTAAGGCTACAGCAGCAGTGATCATTTGACCATCTACTGTTATGATAAGTTTACTTACGCAACTGTATTTTTTCCTGTAGCATTTTTTGGACTATGATGCTTATTCATGTTAAAGCCTGCTGAATTTCATTTCATATAGTAGATGAAACAGACTGTATTATTATACTTGATATCTTGGTACATTATTGCATTCTGTTCCAGTCAAATACAACAAAACTTCATAGAAAAGTTTTTCTTCCTCTTTTTCTGTAGATGCTTTGATTTGGTTGGAGTAGGTTGTACTTCTGTTGCAGTCCAACTTTCAATTAAAACTTCTCAATTGCATGGTTAATGCATTATTTATAACCCTAATGGGCTGGGTACAGGAAGAGACTGAGCCAGAAAGCTGTCACTGCTCCTTGCAGAGGTTTGATTGCTATGCTGCTGGAAAGGCTAAGCTTTCCCCACCCCTGCTTGTTAGCATTTAAGCAGTTGGCAAGCAATGGGCCTTGGATGTGTATGTCCACATCTCTACATATGATGTAATCACTTCTTTCTGCTCATCCCTTACAGACAAGCACTTATGAGAGACCCCCAGTCTATAACATGGGTTCTATCAAGGAGAGATGACCTTGAACACATGCCCTGCATCCTCTCCCTGAACATGACGTGATCAGACTAAGCCTTATCATTCTTCTCCCCTCCTATGCCAGCTTCAGCAGATGTCTGTGATGCTAGGCAAACTTGAGCCACCTGGATCACAGTCTGGTTCTCATCCCTCCATGTCAAAAAATGATGAAAAAGTTGACACTGCTATTTCCGTTAACTCAAAATTATACATTTGGACTTTTTTATTTCTAAGAGTAGTCTTTTACTTTATAAAGTTTGGTAGGCTGTGTGATGGAGAGTTGGCTGTATATTGTGTTATTTTTTATGTAATACCTAAATGAGATAACACGCTGCAAAATAAATATATAGTGATACGGCAATTTATAGTTGGGTTTTGTAGGGCCACTGTTAACTTTGAGATGTCTGCCATTGTTACCACTGCTAGGATTAGTGAAAAAGTTGGGCTAAGGCTACACCTTCCTGTCACAGTGGTGAATTTTTTTATCCAGAAGACTTGGCTTGCTCTTAAGACTGTGGTGACAAGGAAAGAAAACAAGCGATAATATCTGCCAGGAAGCATTGACTGGGGAGTTGTGGGAATTAGCCAAACAAAATAAAGTATAATACTGAAATGGGTAGTAACAGGGATAAATGAGCAACCTCCTTGGCCAGGTTGTATTGTGCCACCAAGTGCCACATTCACTGGACACATTCACTAGACAACCACCAATATCATTTAATTTTGCAAAACTCGAAAAATGGGAAAGTGGATAAGAAGATTTGAAAGATTTTCATCTGGCAAGAAATCTGTTTGTGTCCTCTGAAACATAGGTGGTTTTAGCCAGCATGAATTGTGCTGGCATCTTCAATCACAGATGATCTGATATTTCTTTACTAAAACTTTAAAAAAAAAAAATATATATATATATATGTATATATATATATATATATATATATATATATATATATATATATATATATATATATACTTTACATGGTTGACATTTCAGAAAGTTGAAGACCATATGACCGAGACCATATGATCAACCTCTGAAATGTCGATCATCTAAAAACAAAAAAAAAACCCCACAACCCCCAGAACTTAGATATACCAACTCCGAGATTGCACTACAGTGAGGAAGATGGAAATCTTTCCGTTATGTACTGTACAGAGATTAAGAAATAAACGACTCCTACCAGGTAGAGCACCTTCAAAACAGGAAAAATTGTGCAAAAAGGTGAGTAAGAAGGTGCACCATGCGCTGTATGGTGGTATCAATGAAGCAAAGACAGTCTCATATAATAAAATCCAAGGTTTAATAACAAAAACGACTGCAGTAAAGTTAGCGCTTTCACGTTTATCCCAAACGTTTCTTCAGACTTGAAAATGCAGTCAAAAGCCCTCCCTTTAAATACATCACATCCTCAAACAACATTTAATTAATTAAAGAAAGCTGTGATGAATTAGCATAGGCAGCTAAATAAAAAAAACAAAAATACAAAAATGACATGCTCAAAGAAGTATCATGTACTTATTGTGTGTACATAAAAACAATATAATAATACATTCATATAGTAATTATTGAAAAAGTTTAAAAACAATTAATAAAAAGCAAACTGTTAGAAAACTAATGATTGAGTGGTCTGGTGGCTAAAAATGGCTTGAGTACTATCCTATCATTCAAGCCAAATTTGTGGCCTTGTAGCTTAAGTATCCACTTGGCCTCCCTTTCCTCAGTTGAATTTCTCATGTCACCTAACCTACTAGTTTTTATAACTAGTTCTAAAACCTGAAATTTGAATTTGTGTGAATCACCTTTGTCTAATACATGTTTAGCTAGGGCATTGGTGGTATTGCCCTTGCTAATAGCGTAAACGTGTTCTCTGACACGTTCACGTAAAGATCTAGTAGTCATGCCAACATAAAAAACGTGGCATGACTGGCATGTAGCGACATAGACTAAATTGGTAGAACGACAATCAGCATACTGCTTGAATTTATAGTAGCGGTGTGTTACCGGATGTGTAAAGCATTCCGTTTGAAGAACGTGAATGCATTGCTTGCAAGAATGACATGGATGGGTACCTATCTTCTTTGTGGATCTTTCACATGTCTTGTTCTTGTCATAACATAACAATCTGTTAAGTGATGACATGTTTCTATAAGCTATTCTAGGTCTGTCTTCAATTAAGCTCTTAATTTTGTCATCTAACATCAAAATCCTCCAGTTTTTGTTTAACACATCCACAACATGATCATTCCTGTTGGTATAGGGAAGGACTATTCTATTAACAGAGGACGTTGGAACTATTGAACGTGGAGTCTCAACAGAGCCTACTTTGTTCAAAATTGGGGCACCAACTGTGTCCCTGTATACATCACCCATAGAGATGTCTTCCAATACATGTTTACGATCATATCCTCTGCTAATAAAGTTCTTTGCTAACTCAGTTTTGTGGTGGTCATAAGTATTGCTCTGTGTGGTCAATTTGGAAATCCTGGTCACTTGATTTTTGACTATATTACGATGTACGTGTTTCGGATGCATACTAGTGCGGTGCAATAAGTTGTTTCTCCAACATTGTTTTCTAAACAACTCTGTGTCAAGACCTAATGTTCCCTTGGTTATTTTGACGTCTAAAAACTCAATCACATCAAAGGAATATTGGCATTCAAAGCTCAAGAAGCTTGTTGTTTTATTTAAATAGCTGACAAAAGACAACAGTTGTTCAACATCACCACCCCATAATAAGATGACATCATCCCATTGTGCCAATACCAAGTTGGCATAGGCATTGGCACATGGTGTGCCCATGGCCACTCCTTTTGTTTGCAATCATTGTGAGATGTTTAGCTCTACTTGAGCAAACAAAAGGTGACCAGGATTTTCAAATTAACCACAGAGGATATGATGTAAACATGTATTGGAAGACATCTCTATGGGTGATGGCTCTGTTGAGACTCCACGTTCAATAGTTGATCATGTTGTGCATCACTTAACAGATTGTTATGTTATGACAAGAACAAGACATGTGAAAGATCCACAAAGAAGATAGGTACCCATCCATGTCATTCTTGCAAGCAATGCATTCACGTTCTTCAAACGGAATGCTTTACACATCCGGTAACACACCGCTACTATAAATTCAAGCAGTATGCTGATTGTCGTTCTACCAATTTAGTCTATGTCGCTACATGCCAGTCATGCCACGTTTTTTATGTTGGCATGACTACTAGATCTTTACGTGAACGTGTCAGAGAACACGTTTACGCTATTAGCAAGGGCAATACCACCAATGCCCTAGCTAAACATGTATTAGACAAAGGTGATTCACACAAATTCAAATTTCAGGTTTTAGAACTAGTTATAAAAACTAGTAGGTTAGGTGACATGAGAAATTCAACTGAGGAAAGGGAGGCCAAGTGGATACTTAAGCTACAAGGCCACAAATTTGGCTTGAATGATAGGATAGTACTCAAGCCATTTTTAGCCACCAGACCACTCAATCATTAGCTTTCTAACAGTTTGCTTTTTATTAATTGTTTTTAAACTTTTTCAATAATTATTATATGAATGTATTATTATATTGTATTTATGCACACACAATAAGTACATGATACTTCTTTGAGCATGTCGTTTTTGTATTTTTGTTTCTTTTTATTTAGCTGCCTATGCTAATTCATCACAGCTTTCTTTAATTAATTAAATGTTGTTTGAGGATGTGATGTATTTAAAGGGAGGGCTTTTGACTGCATTTTTAAGTCTGAAGAAACGTTTGGGATAAACGTGAAAGCGCTAACTATACTGCAGTCGTTTTTGTTATTAAACCTTGGATTTTATTATATGAGACTGTCTTTGCTTCATTGATACCACCATACAGCGCATGGTGCACCTTCTTACTCACCTTTTTACTGTACAGAGATGCCCATTTTGCATGGTCGACATTTCAAAAGTCGATCATATGGTCTCAGCCATATGGTCTTCTGCCTTCTGAAATGTCGACCATGTGAAGCAGACCTACACACACAATATATATATATATATATATATATATATATATATATATATATATATATATATATATAATATGTATGTATGTATAGCAACTGATAAAAATATCTAAAACACCTAAATAGTGACAGAAAAAAAAATCTAATATTTAAAATATTAACAGTTAAAAATATCTAAAGGCAAAATATTGCTAAAACATAACCACATCCCAGGCCAATGTTTTTTCAAGAGGGCAAGCCTCCCTGTAAATGCATCCTCCTCACCCCTTCCTAAATATATAATGACTCTGAGGCTGGGTTGCACAACAGTGGGGAAAGGACATACACCCTTCCCTGGTATAACTTCAATTTTGTCGATATTTTGTTTTTAGATATTTTTAACTCTTGATATTTTGAACATTAGATATTTTTTTTGTCAATATTTTGGTTTTTACATTAATTAATCAAAAAAGTGGAGCAAACCTCCCTAGTCCAACCAGTTAACCATGAAAAATACAAGGTACAGTTAGGTTTCTCCATCAGAAACTTACACTGTAAACAAAGAAATCAGAGTAAAAATAAAACCAAGCCAAAAAAAAAGACATTTATTAGTTAAGCGCTTCATCTGTATATAATTTGAACTTCATCAGAACTAACCTGCAAACAAAAAACATACCCTGTTTAAATATTCTCAAAATTCAATTATTAAATTATTAAATTGTGATAATTGATATAAAAAGCTACACATTTAAAGCATCAGTATTAAAAACAAATCAAACATACATTCACAATAATACATTAGAACAAACAAATGACACATAAACGTTGTTAAAAACTCATAATTTTGATGCTCTTATTTTGAGAGCACTCCTTATAGAAATAGCATCATTTAAACCTGGGAACACACTGGCGCTCAACCTAATCTGCCACATCAGCTCCCTGTATTCCAATTGCAACTGCTAGACCCCCCCCCCCCGGGGTTGACTAAGATTTTGTTCTAATGCAAAAAAATAATATCTTGTATTATTTTTGCATTTTAACTTATGTTTAAAAAGGTCGTTGTTGGCATTTTGTTTCCCAATGTCATAGTAATGTTCATAAATTTGCCTTGTAAGGGAATGCTCCATTTTGCCCACATAATATGCATGACAAAAATCACAGTAGGTGAGGCAAACCGCTCCCTTACTGTTACAGTCATTGTGGTCTCTAGTCTTAAAGTTGTAATTAATTGACATTAAAGTTAGAGAAGTGCTCTGATGGATAAATTTACAATAGGAACAGGCACCACATTTATTCATACCTGTAAAAGGCTTATTAGACGGTCGACTCCCCATTCCAAATTCTAAATGTTTCTTTAAATTTGGTTGTCTTATGTGCAAAAAAACAGGTTTCCCTTCCACAAACTTGTTACAGATCTCATCATAATTAATACATTTCCAATTATCAATCAAAATCTTCTTAATTTGATTACTCCCATTACCATATTTTAACGGTGGGTTTACGTTCAGCCATTGAATGGAAAAAGCATTGAACAGCATGTCTCATTGAACATGCTCTTCATTGAGCTGTTCGAGTAAGATCACATTACGCTAGAGATCAGGAAATTTGCTCTTTCCCCACATACTGCAATCTCGGAGTTGGTATATATAATTAATGGGAGGTGTGGGGTGCAGCTCCCCACATGAGGAGTTTCGCTGAACAGCATTTCTGATGTAATGCCATTTGGTGATTTTTCCATTCAATAGCTAAACAGAGACCCATTAATGTCCATACTCAGTTCATAGCCAGCAGTGCCTTCTACTTTGGTCTGTCAAGTGCCATTATCCATTCCATCAAGACCAGTACCAAATAAAGGTCTAAAAGTCTTATTATTTCTTTTACGTGTCACTACACTTATAAGCTGTTCTAATAGGTTTTGTTGGTATGTGGTACCCCTTTCCAAAAACATTTCTATCAGAAACTGTCCATCATCTGTGGTTAATCTGGATATTCTAATCATTAGGCCTTTAACCAGGTTTTTTTCTGAAACATTGGATGGTTGCTGTTAAAATGTAAAATATTATTAGAAAAATGGGCTTTCCTGAAAAACTGGGAAAAAAAATCTGACGTGACTTGTCTTTTCCTATTGTAACATCACAAAAAACTGGGAACCAGAATACACACAAGATAAAATTCCAATTTCAAGTGAAGCACCAACGCAGGACACAATGAAACCCAGCATGGGTTTCATTGTGTCCTGTGATGGTGCTTCACCTGAAATTGTAATTTTATCCTATTGTAACATCCAAATAACTAATGCTATCCATAGAATAGTTAAGGGTAAACCATAAAAATGAGGTGGTAGAACCCAAAAAATCCACAAAATCATAAAGTTGTTCTTTCCTGCCTTTTCATAATGTTCTATATATCCAGATTTAAAAATCATGTTTTGTTCCCAATGACATACTATCATATTGACATAGAGGGGGCACAGGCTATCTCCATAGCCATATCCTTGCTCAGTTTAAAATATTTGCCTTCAAAAAATAAATAATTATTATGTAAAATCACTTCAGTAAAATCACAAAGAATGTTAATTTCTTGATTAGAAAGGGACTGTAAAACACAACAAGCTTCTCTAAACCAATTCACCCCATCATAGGGAATACATGGAAAAAGGTCCACAATATCAACAGTAGCCAAAATTAAATCATTATTATATATGTCCTGCTTGATACTTTTTAAAAAGTCCCATGAATCTTTTACAATATATGAATAATCATTAAAACATTTCTTTAAGGTCCTATCAATGTAGAGAGTAAAGGGGTGCATTTTACAACTGGACGCAACCACTACAGGACACATGGGGGATCCACTAGACATTTGTGTATTTTTGAGATACCAAAGACAGCAGGAGTGACCAGAAAATCTACTTTGAGAAGATTGTATAGTTTATTGTTAATTATTTCTTGATCAAGTAAATCCCTCAATGCCACAATGCTGCCTAGGTGTAACCCATTATTGCTGCAAACCTCCACCACAGTTGAGAAAACTCTACTATCCAGTTATTTCTCACCTCTTCCACTATAGGTAGTCATATATTCCAATTAATCTTTTTTTTTAATGGCTGTGTCTCTAGGCAATGAGTGCCTCTAAACAACCTTCACAGTCCTCGATGCCACTGCACCCCCCCCCCACTGTGATCACATCTTGATTAACTGTAACTGCCTGACCACTTTGAACTGCCTGCAGAACAGGAAGTGAGGCTGCAGCCATAGAGTTTGAGCTATAACCTTCACAGTCCATGGTGCCACTCTGCCCACCCACTGTGATCACAGTTTGACTAAGTGTAACTGCCTGACCACTTTGAACTACCCGCAGAATGGGAAACAAAGCTGTGACCATTAGTGTTTGAGCTATAACCTTTACAGTCCATGGTGCCACTGTGCCCCCCAACTGTGATTGCAGCTTGATTAACTGTAACTGCCTGACATTCTGAACTACCCGCAGAATAGAGAACGAAGCTACAACTATAGGGTTTGAGCTGTTCTACCCTCTGTTACACGCTACTTTTAAATTGTTGTTAGACTCATGCTTAGCCCACATTCAACTGTATTCCATCTACATCCATTTGTGATTGGAGTGCACTCAGCCTGGGAACATACCTGCCTAATTCCCCTTCCTTGCTAATAACAGCCCATACAAGTCTTTTCAAGAGTCTCCTCACCCAAACCTTTCTCCTTACGTTTACCAATTTCAATTTAGCAGTCTACTTTGTAAACAAGATTCCCACTCTCTGGTACAAATCTGCAGCTTATATCATACTACAGCCTTGACCCCAAACCTGACTTAAACCTGTAAGAGTATGGTACTCAGCTCTTAACCTAACTCTTCGTAGCACCCTTTAATTATTCTGGTGCTAGCCGGAGAAATATTACTTACCCTTAATCCATCCAATCTGGCTGATTGTTTTTCTGATCCCAGCTTTAATCCTTACTGAGTCTACCTGCAACGTTCACCCTTGCTATGCTCAGGCTCACTCCACTCCCCTACCCCCATTTCCACCCACACCCCTTTCCCAAATTTATTTTAACCAAACCACACTCTCTCAACCATCAGCCAATTACAAACTTCCCCACCTGATACAGCAACCACCAAACCACCACCTTCTACACACCCATCTGATACTATCAACCACCAATCATCTTCCTTCTGCACACTATCCAATCACTACAACTCTATTTCCACTACTCCCAAATACTATCCACTTCTAACCATTCCTTACATCTCCTTGCATGCACATACGTCTAACCTTCTCTCACCCTCACATCTTTCCCCACACACTCCAATATATAATTACCTTCAACCATCTCACTCTTAACATGACCTAGTTATCTTCTATTGGTACTACACTACCCTTTCTCTCCCTACTCATTCTAACCTATCTCACTTTTTATCATAATTTCCACATCATTAATTATTACTTCCCTATACTTCCCACCCATCCTAACCACCAACACTCCTACACAATTTGTTTAATCTCAGCTCACCTTTTCAGCAGTACCAACTCCCAATTCTATACTTATAAATATATCCAATACGTACCCCCTTACACTCTACTTACAAATATCACAGACCTTTATCAAAAAGTCAAACATACCCTACTTCACTCTCTCACTAACATCAAACTCCAGGCTGACATTCATTCAAACCCAGACCCCACACAAGTCATCCCTCTCTGCTCACAATCTCCCTCCTTTTCTACTACCAACTCTCCTAATCAAAACCTCCTTTACCCACCACAAAGCTTCCACTTCCTAAATGCAGAAACTCTGACCTTCTAATAACCAACTTTAACTTCAGAAGCATCACCAACAAAATAACTGACTTCCATGCTCCCCTCATCCTTTTCTCCCCAGACATAGCTGTCATAACTGAGACTTGGTTAAAACCCTATATTAAAGATGAACATATACTAACCAATAGCTATAGAATTCTCAGACAAGACCAAGTAAACAAATATGGTGGAGGAATTGCTATTATGTTTAAATACTCCCTTCAAATTGTCCAATGAACCCACCCTTCCCTGGACATGCCCAATTGTGAAATAATAACCACTCGCCTGGAAATCAACTCCCACAAATCTATAATCATCATTGCTACCTATTTACCCCCAGATACAACCTCCCCATCATAGAACAACTACTATCCTGAGCTTCCTCTTATTTTAACCAGGAAACAATAGCACTAGGTGACTTCAACCTAGACTGGCTCTCCTGCTCCTTTAATAACCCTTCCAATTTTATTAACCTTTATAATTTCTCACAAACCATTAACTCTCCTACATGTATTGATAAACACTCTAACAAAGAATCAGTTTTAGACTGGATACTCACAAACAGGCCTGATCTAACTTATCAAGCTGGCTGCCTTCCTGACATTCTTAGTGACCACTCCCCCACCTTTCTACTTAAGAAAATACTTCACATAACTAATAACATCATATATAAAATGCCCACAGCAAAAAGAACGTCTCCCCCTCTATATTTAACACACTGCTACAGCAATGTGACTGGTCTCTATTAAAAAAACACTTAGACCTTGCTGTGCAATATTTTAACAAAACATTCCTCCAAGTACTAGAGAACCTTGACCCACTAGTAAAATCCATGTCAGGGTCAAACAACTCCTTTGGTTATCTAATGACACTAAACTAATGCTTATACAAAGGGATAGGGCTTGGTCATAATACCACAGATCCAAAGATAATGACAACCTACTCTTATACCAACAGCTGAGAAGCCTCACTAAAAAACAAATCTAACATGATAAAAAAAACTTACTTCCAAACGTGTCAACAAAAGCACTTAAATAACCCATGGAATTTTTGGCAAAGTATCAATTATTTCCTCAACCCAGGCAAACCCTCTACACCTGCTCCTTCCACCAAAAACACCTATGACTGCATAACATCTCAATTTAAATACTCACTTTATCAACTCCATAACCTCCCTCATTAATTCCAGCACTGTAACTCCCCTTTTAGTCCCCACCCCTATAGATCCAAACCTAATGTTGTTCTGTTTCAAACCCATTCATACCTACTATATAAAAAAGTTATTAAGTAAACTAAAGCCCTGCAGTCTTGCCACAAACCAGCTCCCCAGTGATTTTCTAAAACTAGCTCCCCCATCCATCTCATATCCCATATCTATCACAATAAACCACCCCATCTCTGAACGTTATGTTCCTATCCTCTAGAAAATATCTCATGTCATCCTTCTACACAGAGGTGGTCCTCCTACAGACTTCTCAAACTTCCACCCTATTGCTATCCTCTCCCCCCTTTCCAAAATCCTGGAGAAATGCATTCATCAGCAATTACTTGACCATCTCCTTAACAACAATCTCCTATCTAACTCCCACCATGGTTTCAAACCAAAACACAGTACTAGTACTGCACTCATTAGTTTCACTAACACTGTAAACCACCTAAAAATGAAGGACAACTTGTCCCATCTGTCTTCCTTGATATGTCCAAAGCATTTAATACAGTCTCCCACCAAATACTGTTAAACAAACTGACCATATACAACCTCAGTGTAACATCTCTTGGCTTCATAGCTATCTTTCCAAAGGCAGCAGTCCACCAGATGGGAAAACAAACTATCCCCACCCCCCATCTCAGTCTCCCAAGTTATCATTGGGCCTCTGCTCTTTATCATATTTACTAATGAACTTAATTCTTCCACCCAAGTAGCCACTATTATTCAATGCGCAAATGACTCCTCTCTTATCTGTTCTACCCTCACACCCCAAGAACTACACAAAAAACACAAGAATCTCTCCATGACATAGAAATATACCTTACCAACCATCAACTAATTCTCAGTCCCAATAAAACCAAGCTATGGTCTTCTGTAACAACAGAACTAAAAATAGCCAAACCTCTATTACCATCTACTCCTTCAGTGGTACTAGAATCAAACCAGTAAGTCATACTAAACTCCTTGGTGTAACAATAGATGAATCCCTAAAATTCAACACACATATAGCTATTACTAATTAAAAAGTTCACATCAAACTTGGATCACTCTATAGAACCAAAACTTTCCTAATTGACTATGCCAGATTTTCCACAGCCAGATCCCATCTGCTTTCTACCCTCCTCTATTGCTATCAAATCTTCATCAAGCTATGTAAGACTGATTTAAATAACCTTGAAATTTGCTGCAATAAAATAGCCAGTTTTGCCATTAACCAGCCTCACAAATCCTACCACTGTTCTGCGCTTCACCGACTTAACTAGCTTGAACTTCCCAATCTTATTACTCTTAACCAACTCACCACTGCACACAATATCATCTATAAACCTGATCATTGCCCTGCTCTTTCCAACTTAGTTGAACCAAATTCTAACGCCAGACCCCTAAGATCATCAGACAAATGTCTCATAAAAGTGAAAAAAGTCCAGCAACTACTATGGTGACTGTCTCTATTCAAATAAAATATCCAAATCCTGGAATCTACTCCCCCAGCATATATTTAATATTTCTGATAATAGCATTTCAAATTACTCCTAAAAGAACACCTTACTAACCACTGGCTATGCTCCTGTACCCACAAAGGCTAACCATTCCAACCTGGTAGTACTCCATACTAACATTACTTTAGTTCCGCTTAGTTCACAGTTGTAGTACTAACTCTCATGTGATATCTCACCTTATATTTTTGCCTACCTGTACTTCCTCCCTTACCCTCCCCCCCCAAAAAAGTGTGTATTGCTAATTTGCTTTTATGCCATGTTTACATCATGTTATGCTTTCTGAATATGCAAATTCAGTATTGTAACTTGTGTTATATTTGTATATTTTATACTTTATATTTTTTCTATTGTTATATTTTTTCCATTTCTATTGTTTTTGTCTACTTCTTGCCCTGGAGCTTTTCTCCCCAGATGTCCACTGAAAATGTGCCCCTGGCCCAGTTGGACATTACCCGGTAAACACATGTAAATAAATAAATAAACCTTTCTTACTTTACCCAGTGGAATTACCAAAGACTTTTTGGGGGGTCTCAAAGCTCTTTCTGTTGACTAAATCATTTTAAAATTCCTATCAGGTTTGCAGTAAAACGTTTTCATTCATCTGCATATAAACTACTACTACTTCATTCCTCATATCTACCTAAGGATTTCAAATAATCCATAACCCTCAATGCTACCTTTCCTATAACCATGATAAATATGGCTAGAGAAAGGAGGCAGCCATGTCTTGTATTCCTTTCTTTAACTGTACATTCTTTGATACACCCATTTTGACTGCAATTGACATAGATTTTCATATATATATATATATATATATATATATATATATATATAAAATACTTTAACTCCTCACAAATCTCCTGTTCGCACTACTTGCGGCACTGTTTCTACTTTGGACTTCCAACTTCTATATTAAATGCATTTGGAATGTCAAGTAAAACTATATCTGCTTTCCTCTTTCCCTCTTTTTTACCCCGTGTAACAAAATGCCTTCCAGTGATCCCTTGATACATAACTCTTCACAAAACCTCTCTGGTTCTTATCCACAGTGCTCAGTAGCACCTTCTCTCATCTAGCAGCCAAGACTCTTGCAAAATTATGACTTAATGGTGAAGGTGTTTACCTCATAAACACAAGGTACAAGGTTTGATTCTTTGGGATGGAAAATTTGGCGAGGCTTAACATGGCCAATGCGGGCAGATAGCCTAGTAGCAACTTTTGAACTAATAATTCAATAAAGGTGTTATTTAAAAAAAAGAGAGAGAAAGAACTACTATTATGACATCTGACATAGACTTAAATGTAATACCCACCTCCAGAATTGTATTTATTAAATCTGCCATCACATTATAATCAATTTGAAGCATTATTGTACCATTATTGCAAAACACACTATATGTGACCGTACCTCATTAGTGTATTCACTGACTTTGCTCTCCTTCTCACCTGTCAAACTTACAATAAAGTCTGCTTGCTTATGTTTGCTCCCTCTTGCTACCTGAATTCATTTTTAGTAGTCATTGTCCAGGATTACCCCTTTTCCTCTCTCAAATTCATTTGCAGCGTTTGTTGTACAAGGTTACCTTAGTTCACAAATGTATATTAAATGCTGAATGTTGAATTCGATGGCTGCTCCAGGTTCCTTTTCTTGGTATGCTGCAGTGTAACAAGCCAAAGTTGTAGAGGTGGGAAAGTGTCATATGCAAAGACATTTATGCCTCAGTAGAAAGAGAAAAATATTATTAACCCAAATTCAAGAACGGAAAGACATATTTTGTTCTGTGCTGCATAGTAGGAAAATATTTTTAAAACAAATATTGCAAATGCCAGCATTCAACATAAAACACATATCTTCCCACAGCACACACTGGTGAATAACAAAGTAGATCATGTGTATGTTACAAGTGTTTTGAAGTAGAAGCAAGAGTGGTCAGTTAACAGCTTCTGGATTAAAGTGATAGTTTTGACATCTCAGGAAAAATGTGGGACATGGACTAAAATTTGGAAGCCATAAAATATGCAGTTCAGCTATTTTATTTTGTTGAGCATTTACAATGTTTAAAGAGGTAAGAGTTGCTCTTTGAAAACAAATTAGAGTAATTCATGCAAAAAAGTGAAAAACAGGTTTCAGAAGCTGGACAAGATGCCTGTAACTCACACGCTACTGCCACTCTGTTTACATGCAAATCAAAAAAATTAAAACAGAAATATTTCCTTATGTCTAGCATGACTCACTTGAAGGGGATTTGAAGTGGATTCTGGGAAAAAAACTCAAATCACTTTTTAGCTGCAAGTTCATTAAGGGGATTTGAAGTGGATTCTTGGAAAAAAAAACAAAATCACTTTTTAGCTGCAAGTTCATTGGGCTATAATAACTTAAGTTATTTTGCGAAAACAAATATGTTTTTCAAGCAGAATTTTCACGACACATTTCTCTTTATGTCAGGTTTCTGAATATTTATCTTATGGGAAAGGTCAGAAGAAAAATTTTACCAATTTATGGACTACCTCAATAATTCAACATCATTTTTAAAATTTACCTTTGCCCATAATAAAAGGTTGGTTGACTGTTTGGACACTACAGTTGAAAGTACTGACCAGGGTTGTACATCTAAAGTTTTTAGAAAACTTACCTTTAGTAAATCCTACCTCCTCTATACTAATGTACCTTCTTTTGCACATAAAAAAGCCCAGTGAAATGTCAAGTGGATCAGGATTGCAAGGATGGCGTCTAGTAGCAAAGACAAAGTTTGGCAGGACTTAGGAAACATTGCAAAAGATAAAAGAAGCATTATTTTACATATCCTTTGCTGGATGGGTTAGTCCCACTAGGCTAATGGCCTCTTTTCAGAGGAGACCCAAGGTGGTATTTGTACTCCTAAGGAAAATTTGGCAGGGGCATATAGCTCTCAACTGCCCACATTTTTACAGAATGTCCAGATATGAGACTCATATTTCTGATCTGTTGTTGGGGTTGTGATGGGGAAGAAAGAGGTAATTGAGAACATATTTTTTGGGAGTGTAATGAGCTGGCAGACTTAAAAAAATCCCTGTAGACTACTCTATCAAAAACAATGGGTGAGCAAATTGGCATAACTAGGAAAATGATTTTTCTGAGACATGACACAGAATCAGAGTTGCCTATATATACTAAGGCCTTGCTGAGTTTATTGTGGTGGCTGCCAAAAAAGCAATTACTAGAAAAGAGAAATCAAAGTCTAAATCAAAAGTATCAGAAATAGTGAATATAGTAACAGAGATAAAACAACTGGAAATGGGATCTTTAGAAAAAGGTAGGAGCAAATTGCATACAAAATAGGAATTGTGGGAACAGTACACGCTGAATAACATTTTGGGGGAAGAATTAAGTTTAAAAGAAGGCAATATTTGAATGTGCTATGACTGACAGTGACTGGATAGATTATAAGTGATGTATAATGCACATACATCTTCAGTTTCAGAGTACATATCCTTCAGAAAATGTACACTAATGCAAACCCTATTATTCTAGCAACTTTCCAAGTTTATAAGAGCAAAATTTAAATTTGACCCCCTTATTATTTTTGGCTTTGACAGATTTCTTGCTCTTAGAGGTTGATATATGAGCTGGGACATCAGGGAACCACCCCTACTTATCATTGTTATGAGTGGGACCCATTTTGGAGGAGCACTTCCTGTTTCTGTTCCAGACACAGAGGTGGCCCAGATAAACAGGCAGGCAGATAGAAAGAGAGAAGGGGATGATGGAGTGATGGAAGAAATGAAGGAGAAAGCAAATATTGAGACCGGAGAATGTGTGCAGGATTCTGAGGAAATATTTTAAAAAAGAGAGATGTGTCCTGAGGGGAATTATGGAAGAAAATACAAAAGGAGGATTCAGAGATGATCCTGAAGAATACTAGTGAGATGGAAAAGAAAACATATGCAGAGAAAGTAAAAGAAGACAAAAGTGGAGTAGCAGAAAAGAAGGCAGAAGAAAGTGAAAATGGAAGTATGTGGTAAGGATTCAAAATAAAAAAAAAATACAATGAAATGGACAAGTGTGAAGTGTAGGAGAATTTAATAGCTCATTTGGGCATAAAAGGACATGAGGTAAGAGCATTTATTCTTATTAACAAAAACTCATTTTGTGACATTATGTTTTTTTCAATGGAAAATTTTCTTGGAGAATATGAAAAAAATAAAGACTGTAACCAATGGAATCTTTATGTGATTAAAGCATTGAACAGAAACAAAAAAGAATATTCTTGTACAATTATGAACAGAGGTAGAAAAACAAACCTTGAAAGGATATTTAAAAACTTTATGGAAAGAAATACTGGACATTGCAAAAGTTTATTACCAAAAGGGGTTTGTGGACTGGTGGCTGGGATTGTAATATTGTGTTAAAAATAGAAAAAGAAAAAATTATAGATGTACCAAGTATGATAAATGTAAAGGGGAATAGGGTTGTTGAAAAATACTGGGGACAACCCAAAACATTTTTTTGTGGAAAAGAAGAACATTTGATAAGTAACTGTAACAAAAGAAAATTTTATATTTGTGGAGAAATGGGACATGATGGAAAAATGTGAATTGAAATGTTATAAATGTAACAAAAATGGACATTTACGGATGGATTGCAAAAAGGAAAATAAAAGTAAGAAAAAGAGAGAGAGATGAAAATGAACAAAGAAAAAAAATTAGAAGAAGTAAAATTAGAGGAAAAATTAGATGAGATAAATAATAAAGATGACATAGAATAAGGTTCTGAAATAAGTGATGAAGAAGATATAAACTGAGAGGTAGTAAAAGAATAAAAGAGAATTCTATTGGTAAAAAGGTAGAAAATGGAAAAAAAATTAAAGGAATGAGTACAAAAGAAAAAAGCAAGGAAATGGATGAAAAAGAGCACACACACAGAGACAGACAGGCACACACACACACACACACACACACATATATATATATATATATATATATATATATATAGAGAGAGAGAGAGTTAAAGACTGGGGCTTGGGCTAACGGTTATGGTGTTTGACTCACAGACACAAGGTACAATGTTTGATTCTCACCTTTGGGAAGGAAATTGGTTAGGCTTAGAATGGCCTGTTAAGACAGGTAGCCTAGTAATTAGCTATTAACTTATGAAACCATGAATCTTAAGGGAAATTTTTAGAGTGCTTTCTGTAAATGTGAATAGTATTAAGAATATAGTAAGAAAAACATGAATTTTGGAGTGGTGTAATACATGTGATGTGGATGTAATTATATTAGAAGACACACGATTTTTAACAAATGTAAAAAGATTACAAACAGAGACAGTATGGGCAGAAAAGATAATCTGGATTTTGGGAAATGAGAGATATTCTGCAATAGCCATATTCTGTAGAAATTCAGTAAAGATATTAAATGTAACTTCAGGAAAAATGGGAAGAGTGATCATTATAGATTTAAAATGGAAGGAGCAAGTACGCAGAATTATAACATATGCTAATAATAATTATAAAGAAAGGGAAGGTTTATTTCATCAAATTTTAGACTATGCAGTGATAAATATGACTTATAATAATAGGAAACTTTGTGTTTTAAAAGGCAAGAGTAAAAAGAAAGGAAATGATATAAGAAAAATGTTAGAAGTAATAAGATGTGGTAAGTTAAAACTTTGGCACAAAAATTCATGGACTTACAAAAGTGGAATGTACAGAGCTGAAATCGATTATTTTAGTGTATCAGAAGGTTTAGTTATAGAAGGGGATGTAGTTGAAACAGGATTTTCTGAAAATCTTGCAATATGGTTAGAGATAAATGAAAACAAGGAATATATAAAAATAGGCAAAGGAATGAAAAGGACAGAAAGCATGGAATGAATAAAGAAAGATATTAATGGAAAGATCATATGGGTCTATATTAGATGATCTAACTTCCAAAAGTTTGGCTGTCATATGGTCGACACCATATGATCGAATTTTGAAAAGTTCGAACATCTAATAAAAAAAATAAACTACACAACCTACCTGAACATTTTAAGCAGGGAGGCAAGCACCCCTGCACCCCCCAGGTGGGGGGCTGTGCCCCCACACCCCCCACTCTTTAAATATACTAACTCCGAGATCTCACTACAGTGCAGAAAAGGGAAATCTTCCCATTCCACGCTGTACGGAGATCTCCATTAAAACATCTAAACTTTCAAAAGTTTGATCATATGGTGTTGACCATATGATGGTCGAACTTTTGGAAGATCGATCAACTAATATAAACCCAATCATATTACTATGAGAACATTTTATAAAAAGTGGTCTGAGTGATGGATGATATTTAAAGAAAAATATAAAACAATGTTTTTTTACAGTGGCAATCTGATGTGAAAAAAGCAGAGAAAGAAAAATATAAAATATCATATAATGATGCATTGGAAGATTTAGAACATAATGATAGAAAGTACCTTGACAAAGAAAAAGAATTACATGAAAGAAATCAAGAAAGAATACAAGAATTGTTACATAAGCAAAGATAAGTTTTACAAAGAAAAAGGGAAGAAGTATTGAGTTACTTAAGTAGATTAGTAAAAGAAGATAGTGTATAGTGAATAGTGTACTACAATATGTACAATACATGTTTAAAGGAAAAAGGTAGTGATAAAAAAATGGAAAGTAAAAAAGTTAACAGAAAAAGAGAATAAAGAGTTGGAAAAGGAAATGTCTTTATATGAGATAAATTAGAGCATTAGGACAAGTAAATATAGATTTGGCAGTAGGCCCTGATGGAATAGGGTATGAAATGTATATAAATGTAAGGGACTGGTAAACAAAAAATATTTTTTTAAAGATTTTGAATGAATGGTTAAATGAGGGATCTGATGTTGTCAGTTTTCATTCTACCTTCAACTGTTGGGTTCGGATTCAATCCTTGGATCTGACTCGGCTGTTACTAAAGCTTGTGGCCAACAAAAAGCTCTTGAACTCCTCCCTTACCCATAATACAACAAGCCCTAACATACCTCAGATCTTGTTTGCTGTTTTTCATGAAAAGACATGGTCAGCCTGAGCTCTCGAGTCTTCTAAGAATAAGTGTTTTTTTATTCATAGTTTTTTCTCTGGTAAATTTCCTTATTGTATTGCTCCCTTACCTTTTACACTTAGTGTAATATTCTACTACCATTGTTGGTAATTTTTTCTAGTCTTTGGTTTCTGCTATTTGTTACACATTAGCATAGTCTTCAGTACCATTACTGTTATCCTTTTCCCCCTTTTTCCTTTATTCTCTCTCTTTCCAAAAAAAAAAGTTATTTTCCCTTTCTGTTTGTTGCTGGTATGTCTGATAAAAGACCTTCCAATTTTAAAAAAATGTCAAAAGTGTGGGCACAAATTGCTCCTTTTGGATCCCAATGCTTTATGCATTTATTGTTTGGGCCAGCAACATTTCAAAAGGATTGTCCTCTTTGTAAAAACTTCAACCCTAGAGCTGCAGCAGATAGAAAAAAAAAGATTTTAAAGGGGTTACTTCCTTCAACCTTTGATGACGCTATTTCTGGGGCTCATTCCCCCAAGACCAAAACAAAGGAATCTTTGATGAAGTCTCAGAGATCTTCTACTTTGTCGACTCCATCTTTGGAGCCACTGAAGAAAAAAAGCCAAAGCCAGATCTGAAACCATTTCAGATCCTCTATCCTTCAGATCTGATGAAAAGAATCTATAGATCCAAGCTCTTCGGATCTGAAGATCCTGCCTAAGACAAGATACTCACCCGCACTGGACCCAGTGCCTTCCAGGGGTCTCTCTACCTTTTTGGAGGGATGCCAACAAAGTCATATGGAAGAATGAAGCTAGAAGACAATTAAAAAAGTCCAATATATTAAATAATACTGATTATAAGATCTTTATGAAAATAATGCAAAAGAGATTTGAAACTAAAATTGAAAATATTAAATGAAGATAACATATATATAGTATAAAGGGGAAGGGTTGTCAAGAATTATTAATAACAGAGAAATTGTGGATGATATTATGAATAGAAAAGAAGAAGCAAAAATCATGATAAGAGACCTTAATAAGGCATTTGACACAATTGGACATTGAATCTTATGGGTAATAATAAAAGAATATAATATGTGAAAAAGTTAGGAAATTATGTTATGTCAGTGTATAGTAATAATGAAGTAAAAATACTTGTAAATGTCTAGTTAAGCCATGAGGTACATATGAAGAATGGTGTACGATAGGGATGTCCAATGTTGTATACTGTTTGCATAAGTTATGAACATGTTAGTATGTGAAATAATTTACAAAATGAAGAAGGTGAGGTATATAAAACCTGAAGGGTTAAGAATTCCAGTTCTGTTAACATATGCAGATGACATTATAATAATTGCAAAAAACAACATTTGGATATAAGAAGTAATACTTTGCACAAATGAGAGTCTAGAGAGGATAGAAGATAAATAAAGAGAAAAGTGAAGGTTTGGGTGATGTAATAAAAATCAGGGGGTTATATTTTAAAATCAATGAAATTTGGGAATAAAGATGTAAGAACTCAACGGGATAAAAGCAATGGAAGAAATAAAACAAACATGTCTTTTTGTGGAGAACATATAAATTATTCAGAAAAAAGGCTTTACTAAAATTGTACAAAGTGTTAAAGTGGATAAATGAAAAAAGAGAGATTAGTAGTAAAACTGTATAAATATAAGTATTATAAATTTTAGGTATGGTAAAGAACAGTAAAACAGAAAAAGAGTGTATAAATGAAGAAATAAAATGTTACTAAAATAAAATATTTTTGTGGAAAATAAAAAATTGATTATATAGAAAAAGAGAGAAAGGTCCAGTATAAGACTGTAATGATAACACAGTACTATGTAAAACAATGGGAAATCTAACAGATGAAAAATTAAAGCTATAAAATAAGAAGCAAATGGTGTAAGCAGAAAGTAGAATGTCAAATTTTTTGTGGAGACTGGCAATAGATAAATTGCCAGTAAAAGGAAATATGCCATAAAAAATGAAAAGTGATAGAATGTGTTTACATTGTCAATAAGAAGAAACTAGGAAAACTATGTAAAGAAGATTTTCATGAAGACATAAAAGATGTGGATAAAATAAACATGGATATAATTAAATATGGATATTATAAGAATAGAAGTAAAGAATATGTTAAAAAATAGATAAAAGTTATTTTATGTTATATGGGTTATGTGGAATGAAAGAATACATGAAATTAAGTTTAATGGTAAATGGATTTTAACAACAATATTAAGTAAAATCAGATGATGGTTATGGAAAAAGGAGTAGGGGTGTAATAGGGATGAAAATTTAGCATGGTTGTAAAGGAAATTATGAATATGAGTAAACAGAGTTGTATACTTATATTTGTACATATATAAATATGTAAATATTTTGTAAATTGCAACTGGTACTTGCATTGTTTGAACATGAGTATATGTGTACATCCCATTACTAGCACAGAGGTGGCTGGGAGGGTTCCCTATTGAAATCACGAACGTCCACTTACCCAAATAAGGAAACATTGACACGTATACGTCAACCCACAAAAACACCGATCGTCCTAAAGAGCGAAATCCGAAATGTCGAATCTTCATGGTTGGCCCTTCTGCAGTAGAGCTCCGAAAGGTAAGTGTGTGATAGTTACAGACCTTAGGGTTAGGGTGCAGGTTAAGGTTAAGTGCATAGATAGTAATGTATGTAAGGTTTAGTGTAGGGTTAGAAGTAGGGTTTTGTTAAGTGTATGTGTGGGTTATTTATTTTGTTTGGGTATAGCTCCGTAAGGTAAATGTGCGATAATTACGGGCGTTAGGTTTAGGGTGCGGCTTATTGTAAGTGCATAGATAGTAATGTATATAAGGTTTAGTGTAGGGTTTGAAGTAGGGTTTTGGTTAGTGTATGTACGTGGTTTATTTATTTTGTTTGGGTAGGTAGTATGTAGCACGCGGTGGGGTTGGACGACTATGACGGTTCAAGATTTTGAATTTTGTGGTTTAGGGCGTTCGGTGTATTCGCGGTTCGGGTAATATGTGTCGATGATTCCGTATTCGCTGAATAGGACTTTCATGGTTCTAATATAGACCTGGCTGGAAGGATGGTGCACGAGATGGAACAGCAGCGGCAGAAGGGAGTGAAGGTGAATGCCAGCTCAAATGGAGTATGTCTTTTTTTTAATGTCTCCAAGTCTTTTGGGTTTCTAATACCATGACGGGAATGAACTTCATTCCTAAGTCAAAGTATTATTAAAGATCATGAAATTAGTATTGTTTCAATCTTTGATGTTATGATATATTTATACACTCCCTCTTACTCAAGCTGTTTTATATCACATTCCCGTCCCAAACTGTTTTCTTGGTGCTGCAGCTTTCCTGTCTGAAAGGTTGCTTTTGAACATTTATCAATACCAAATGACATTCTTATATCATCTGAAAAAGTTTTGACCCTTGCAGTTGTCCTTTCAGTTCCTCATCTGATGAACTACACAGTTTTAAATCACAACAGAAAGAAGATGAGAAGTCTTTACATTTTTTTTTTTTAATGGGAGACAAATTGTAGCCATGACCTAATTTGTTAAGTAGACAGCTTAATGGGTTAAGGGTAAGACAAAAAAGCAACGGTGACAAAGAGTCATCCTGGAGTATCCCCCTTTAGATTTTTATCCCTGGAATAATAATTTGTCCTTTATCATGGCTTAACTGGAAAGTGGTTTGCCACTGTTTCATGGTCACTATAATGTAATCAAGCAGAGTAGAGTGTATCATATACATTTTTAAGTGCTCTTTTATCCATGAATGTGGGATGCTGCCAAATATTTTTTGTAGTCTATTCATGCCATACTTAGATTTGTCTCCTTTTTACAGTTCTCCATTATGACTTCATTTAACAACAAATGATCCTTTGTTCCATATGACTTTCTTTTATTAACCTTTTTGTTCTATTGCCATAATTAAGTTTTCTACTAAATGACTATAAACTTTGTCGGCATCAGTTCCAGTGTATAGTTTATAGGTCATCGGAAGGCAAGTTACTGGTCTATAGTTTTTAGGATAGCTTGCTGGTTCACTCTTAAGTAAAAGCATTGTTTTTCCTGTTGTTAACCAAGTTGGTATCTATTCATGGTATGCATACAAATAGTTCTTATGTTATGTTCCACGGGATCTTCATAGATATTTCTCCAAAATGTATCTATTTCTTCTTTTTTTGGTGGTGTTTCAATTCCTTTTGCCTTGTTTCCCAATTCTCTATAAAACTTTTTGGGGTCATCATTAAATTGCTTATTTTGTACTTTTTCTTTCTTTATATTTATGTCCATGTCTTCTAAGTTTTTCTGCCTGTGCTGATATTTTTAGTTTATTATTTGCGATACTGCATAAAAGATCCTGATCTGTTCTAATACTGTGCATTGCTTTTATCACATCTATCTTTCTGAGTATTTTTGTCGATCTGTTCCCTCTTCTATACTCTTCTAACAGTGACACCTCTTGTCTTAATTGCTTTATAGTTTTCTCTGTCCAATACTTCCATGATAGCATTTGATTTCTCTCCTTCCTTTCTCTTACAGCCCTGTGTTTTTGTGTTAAGACTTTATCTGTTATTAATTTAGCTTCACAGTAATATATCCTATTTACTTCTGTTATATCGCATGAATCTCTATGAACAATCCTGATTACTGTGTTCATTTGTTTTATCAAACGTCTAACCTTTTGGGTTTTATTGACTTTCTGTTGTCTGTTTCTTTCATTGATTTTAATATGTATGTCCACCTGTATTAAATAAAGCAACTTTTCTGTTACATTATTTTCTTCTAAACTGAGGGCACATTCTTTGTTCTCCATTCCCTGTGGGCATGCTACAGAAAGTTCCACAGCATCTTCCTGTGCCACATTTTCTTCAGTTTCATCCTGTGTCATCCATTGCTTTTTCATATGGGAACTCAATGGCCTATCAAACAGAATATATAGTGGAGAGATGGAGGTTCCAGAGAAAATTGTTTGAATAGTCTGAATAGTTAGCCATGGAGGAATGGGTAGCTACAACTCCCAGCTGGGAAAGTTGCAGGATGATATATTACAGGATTTAATAAATCAAAATGAGATGGAGCATGATGTTTATGGGGAGATATCATGGAGAAAATAAATGAAGGAAAAATACTGGAAGGAAACAGTGGGAAAAAAGAAGACATGCAGAGACAGTGTCAGCTACACAAGAATGAGTGAGGGATAGAAAGAAAGAAAGAAAAAAGATGGCATGAAAAGAAGATTTGTAGTAAGAATACAGAGCAAAATGGAAAAAGAATTAACAGATATGGGGTATTGGACAATATCATTTTAATTTTGGGGATAAAACACAAACGGTAAGAGCATTTGTTTGAATTAACAGAGACATTTTTGACATTTTTAAGACTGTACAAACTATTGAGAGATTTCTTTGTGAATATGAAAAAAAAAACCCAGGCTGACAATCATTGGAATGAATATATAGTAAAAGCATCTTTTCATGAAACTAAAAAGAAAATATATGCACAATTTAGAAAGGAAGTGGAAAGAGAGACTTTAAAAGAATATTTAAAAAAATATATGTAAAGAAATAATAGACATTTATTTATTTTAGATTTGTTAACCGGGTATGTCTAACTGAGCTGAGTAGCCCTTTTTCAGCAGAGGCTCAGGGAGAAAAGCTCCAAAAGATAGTCAGTTACACATTATAAAAAAAAAATAATAAAAGGATACAAGGTAGATATTAATAACAAGAATATAACATAAGTTTACAATACACTGTGCTGAAATTGAAAATGAGAGAAACATTCACAGTTATGTGTTCAAGGAGAATAAGAAATGCAGTCTTTGGATGTGAGATAAGTGTTAGGGAGACCAGACATCTAATATTATATGAGAGGATTTGTCAAATAAAAGTTAGGATTAAGTTTTATTGAATGAAGCATAAAGGGATAAGAGGTTTAGGTTGAGAGGTACTTTTTTAAGTAGGCTAGGAAGATGGAGGGTGAATTAGGATAGGGTGGATGGTATTAGGGGGGATGAGTACAGTGGCAGGTCCAGTGACTATTTAGATGCTCTTTGATGGCAGTTTTAAATTGTTTAGGATGTGAGAGGATTCTGATTTCATGAGGGAGATTATTCCATGCCATAGAGGGGTAGTCGCTATATATGTTGGAGCCAGATTTGGTATTAGGTTTATAGACATGTAGTAGGTCTTGGGTGGAGCTCCTGAGAGATCTGGATGGTTTATAACAACAGGAGTTTATGGATTGGGACATGGGATTTTAAAGTTATACTGAAAACAGAAATGGATAAAACTATACATATTAGAAGTGTTATAAATGTGGATGCTAACAATGGTGTTATGAAATATTGGGTACAACCAAAAACATGTTATTTTTGTGAAAAGAATGACATTTAATTAATAGTTGTGATGAGGAAATGTAACGTATGGTAAAATAAGACATGAAGTAAAAAATGTGAACTTAAATGTTATAAATGTAAAAAAGAAAGGCATTTAAGGATGGGGTGCAAAGAAAGTGAGGATGAGCTAAGTATTGTAGATCAAAGAGAAAGAAAGATAGGGTTGAAGATGAGAAAGAAATAGATGAAAACATAGAGAAAAGGGAGATACTGAAAAAGATAATGAAGGAGAATAATTAGTGATAGAATAAGATGTTAGTGATAAAGAAGACATTTGTTAGAAAATGGTAAGAGGAAGAAACATTTCTATTGGTAGAAGAGTTAAAGACAAAAAAAAACATTTAAAGGGGTCTATGCTCTGCCATTGAACAGAAAAATCACTGAATGGCATTACATCAAAAATGCCAGTCAGCAAAACTCCTCATGTGCCCCCCCCCCCCGCTAATTATATATACTAACTCTGAGATCACTTTACAGAAATGAAAGGCCAAATTTCCTGATCCTTACCATAATGTGATCTTACTCGAATGGCTTAACGAACAGCATGTTCCATGAGACATGCCATTTGATGCTTTTTCTGTTCTATGGCTGAACACAGACCCCATTTTAAGTTATTAATATAAAGGAAAAGAAGAAAGAAATGGATGAAGCCTTTCCTATAAGATACTAGTATAGGATGATATCTCCTAAACTAAGAATTAGAGAAAGGAATAATTTAAGAATTATTTCTGTGAATGTTAGTAGTATGAACAATATTACTATAAGGATAACAATTTTAGAATGGTGTAACAAATATAACACTGATATTATTATTTTGGAAGCTATAAAGATTTTGACAAAGGAAAAAAGATTGCTAACAAAAATCGGATGGGGAGGTAATATGGAACACAAGGAATGAACCGTTTTCAGGAACAGCAATTCTGTATAGAAGAGTAGTATAATTCCTGGATATTATATTAGTCAAAATGGGGAGACCAACTGTTATAGATATAAGATGGCAAGAAAAAGTGTACAGAATCATTGCTATATACACATATGTAACTAGTAAAGAGAAGGAGAATTTATTTCAGAAAAGTTTGGATTATGGTTTGTAAACATTAATATAAATTTCAACTTTAAAAGAGGAAAGGATGTTAAAAATGTGATAGATGTAATAAAATGTGTAAAGTTAAGTATATGAAATAAAAACATGGACTTATAGGAGAGGTACTATAAAAACTGAAATAAACTACGTTTTGATATCAAAGGAAATATGTATAATGGAATAAAAAATTATTACAAAAGATTTTTCAGATCACCTGGCAAAAAGGATGGAAATATAATAAGGCGTATATTAAGACAGAAAAAGGCATAAAAAGAATAAATGAAAAGGAATGTAATGAAAAAGGAAGGAAGGAAAGACAGTAAGCAATTATGGAAGGATCATATTGCCATGAAAGCCTTTTACATCAACTGGTTGGAATGCTGGATTGCTTTTAAAAGAAAATAAAAAGAAGGTTATTTATCCTGGAAAAGCAAATGAAACAAGTAAAAAAGAAAAGCAGGAATATGATAAAATAAAGATGCAATGAAAACTCAGAAAACAACAACAGAGATTATTATAAGTAGTAAAAAGAGATTCATAAGAAAAGTTATGATAAAATTAAATAATTATTGTATAAACAAAAGCATTTTAAAGGGAGAAAAGAAATTGTTTCACCTTATTTAAGATAGTAAAGCAGGAGAGTATTTATTTATTTAATTTATTTGCAGTTTGATTACCGGGGAAGTCCACTGGGCCGAATTGATCCATTTTCAGTGGAGGCCCCGGGAGAAAAGCTCCAAGATGCATTATACAAGTTAGATACAACTGATAATTAATATTAAAGATAAAATTATGTAGAATAGTTACTCATAAATGCATTCAATATCATGCATAGTTAACACATTCATTAAGCTTGAAGGTAGGGATCATACAGTTTCATTTGAGGAAAACAGATATGTGTTAGGTGTGGAAACAGTTTACATACAAACCTTTTAAGAAAATATAAATATGCTTTACATACACACATCAACAGTAGAATGCTATTTACAAGATTGGGCTGTGTGAGGGTAGCTGTAGGAGTTGTTGAGAGCTTAGAGAGAAGCTATAGAAATTGTTGAGAGTTTAGACAGGCTCATAGGAAGATAACTATGAGAGTTGTAGAGCTTGGGAACCAGAGAGAGAATCCCCTTTGATTAGGTTGGGTGAAGGCAGGTACATTTCCATTTAGTGGACAGGTGTTTGAATAGTTGGGTTTTGAAGTTTTCTGAGTTTGGTATGGTTCTTAGTGTGGAGAGAATGGAATTCCATTTTTTTGCCTAGTGAGAAAGATAGGAGAAGTTGGCCAGCAGGACCTTTAGGTTTATGGATAGTAATTAAGTTTTGATTTTCAGATCTGAGAGCTCTGTTGGATGTATAAGGGGGAAGGATGTTAGTTAGAGTAGGACATTTTGTTGGGTGAAATATGAGTCTATATGCAGTAGTGAGTTGGAGATAGTCTAGGTAGTTTGGGAGTTCAAGCCAATTCAGGGATTGTAGGGTTAGGCAGTGATGGATGGTATTTTTAGATTTAGAGGCAAATTTAGAGATTTTGTGTAGCAGTTTTCTAGTTTGGAGGTGATAGAGGAGGACAGGTTGGTTAGGAGAGGGGCTCCGTATAATAAGGAAGGAAGAAGATAAGTTGAGGCCAGAGTATGCCTGGTAGAGTTGGAGAGAAAACGATTATTCCTATACAGCATACCTAGCTTTTGGTGGGTTTTCTTAATATTTTGTTGAATATGAATATCAAACTTGAGGTGTTCATCTACAGTAATGCCAAGTAGTTTGGCAGAGGGGACCATTTCTATGGGTGAGTTGGTTTGACTATAGACTTTGAAGTTGTTTTTATCATAGGAGAGGGTCTTTGTGGGAGGGAATGGTAGAATCTTTGATTTATTTGCATTGAGAGAGAGGTGGTTTTGGCGCATCCAGTTTTCAGTTGTTGAGGAGGCAGTTTGGGTTTTAGTCAGCAATTCCGAGAGGTTTGAGGCAGAGCAGACTAAGGTTGAATTGTCTGGGTATTGATTGATTTTAGCATCAGGAATAGCAGTGTGAAAGTTATTGATGAAGATGTTAAAAAGCATTGGCCCACGGATGGATCCCTGTGGTATGCCAGTTGGGGTAGGTAGGAAGGAAGAGATGGAGTTCTTCCATTTGACTGCCTGTGATCTGTTTGATAGATAGCTGGAGAACCAGGATAAAGCATTATGTGAGAGATTAAGGTTTGAGAGATGACAGAGAAGATGCTTGTGGGAAACAGTATCAAAGGCTTTAGACAGATCGAGTAAAACAGTAGAAACTAAGTGTCCTGAATCTTGGGCTTGATTGACAGTTTCTAGGAAAGAGAGTAGAGCAGTTATTGTGCTATGGCCTGGACAGAAGCCATGCTGGGTAGGAGTGAGAAGATTGTTTTGGGTCAGGAAAGGCATAAGTTGGAGGTGGATGCATTTTTCTAGTATTTTGGAGATTGGTGAGAGCAAAGCAATGGGGTGAAAATTTGAGATGCTGGTATTTTTGCCTCCTTTATGAAGAGGAAGAATATAAGCTGAGCGCCAGAGTTTGGGGATGTATGATTATTTTATGGATTGGTTAATGATGCTGATTGGGAGAGCAATGTCATCAGCAGCACATTTTAGGAAGGAAGAGGAAATATTGTCGGGAGCGTTAGAGCAAGGTTTAAGTTTGGACAAAAGTTTTTTTTATAAAGTTAGTGGAGATGGGTTTGAGTTCAAACAGATGAGGTGGGTTAGAAGGGGGAGAGTGTAGAGCAGTTGGGTTATTATTGGGAAATGTCTTGGTGAGGTTAGTAATAGTTTCTATGAAAAATGAGTTAAATTTGGAGCCTAGTTCAAGGTCAGATTTACTTGGGTCAGGATAGGGATTATACTTGGTGCCTGGAATGAGGAGTGAGTTTATTGAGTTCCAGAATTTTTGGGGGGTTTACTGTTATTGGACTGAAGTTTGATATAGTAGGATTTTTTTGTCTTTGGTGATTAGTCATTTTGCATGGTTGCGGAGCTGTTTATATTGCAGCAAGGTATTGGCCAGTTTATTGTTTTGGTAAAGCTTCCATAGTTTGTCTCTGTGGTGCATAATCTGTTTTGTCTCTTTGGATAGCCAAGGAGCAGTTTTAGTTTTTATTTGTTTCTTAGCGGGGCTAGTGAGTTAAAAGTATCAAGGAAGACAGAGTTGAAGTATTCTATACCTTTGTCAAGAGGAAGGATGTTCAGAATTTGCCAGTTCATTTGTTTGAAAGTATTTGAGAAAGTAGTTGGGTTGAAACTACTGAGGTTACGAGTTTGAATGTAGTGATGCTGGTGTGGGGAGGAACTAGTTGAGCAATGCATAAAGGCTGGGAGGTGGTTGATAAAGGTATCAGAAATTGTGCCAGAATTGGTTATTTTATTTGGATCTGAGACTAGGATCCAATCTATAGTGGATCCGGGAGGGTTTATTTTGTTAGGTTGAGTGATAGAGTGGATTATTTGAGTGAAGTTATAGAGGTTAATGGATAGGGAGGGAGAGGGGCAATTGATTTTATTCCTTTCAATATTCACATCACCAAGGATATACGTTTCATAGTTAATTTCAGTAGAGGCCCATGGGAGAATATTTTTGAGTGCAGAGATATTGTTACCAGGTGAGATATATAGGGCAATGATACAGATATTTTTATGTTTATTTAGTTTTAAAATTCCAGCAGTTAGTTCAGTGTTCTGGAATTGAGGAATTGAAATTTGGAGGGGAATTAAGGTAAGAAGGTTGGAGTAGACTAGGGCAGTGTCTCCATCTTTTTTATTTAGTCGGTCATTTCTGAGACAGTGAAATCCTGGGGACAGAATCTCAGAGTTGGAGATAAAGGGCTTGAGCCAAGTTTCAGAGATGGCTAAGATATCTGGTTGGTTATAGCTTAACCAAGCTTGAAACTGGTGTACTTTGTTGTTTAGACTTTGTGCATTAATTATAAAAATCTTTACGGTGTTGAGAGAGGAGGAAGAGAGTAAGGGATGAGTGTTGTTAATAAAGGATGTAGGACCAGGTTTAGGATGGATATCATCAGCTTGGACTAGGTTGTTGAAGGAGATATCCTTTAGCCATATTGGTCTGTCAGGCATGAATTTTGGTAGATTGTAGATTGGAGCAGGTGGCAGTGTCTTGACTTTAGAGGAGAAGAGTTTAGGGTGAAATAGGTGCAGAGGGTTGGGCTGAATGAGAGAAGAGGAGATAGTGTGGAAATGGGAGTAATACTGATGGAGAAGGTGGGTTTGTATGGTAGCTGTCTTTGTAGGTGGTATTGGACAAGTATAGGTGGAATATGAGGTAGGTATATTGAGAGAAATAAAAGATAAAGAAAGTAATATAAAGAAAAGTCAGTAACAAATTATGGAAATTGCAAGTTATGTTGAAGAGATGTTTAGTAAGAAAAAATATGATATAAAGAAATGGGAAGCAAAAAAGAATTCTGAGCAAAATAAAATAAAACTTGGAAAAATATGAATTAGAAAATGTATCTAAACAGTTAAATGTAGAATCAGTATCAGGCCCAGATGATATTGAGTTTGAAATGTATAAAAATCTAGAAGAGGCAGAAAACCTCTTTTATATGTACATTGAACAAATGGTTAAATGAAGGATTAAAATGTATGTATGTATGCAGTAGACTATTACACTTTATGTGAAAAAAAGGGAGAAAGAAAAGATATAAAAATGGAGACCAGTAGTTTTAATAATACAGACTACAATATATTTATGAAAAGAATACAAAAAAGATTTGAAAATAAGATGCAATACACAATGGAGAAAAGTGTGTATGGTATAAAAGGAAAAGGATGCTAGGACTATAGATGGTATATAAATAAAAAGAAAGAAGATATATATGGCAGGCAATATTAATAAGGCATTTGATTCAATACAGAATGAGATATTGTGGAAAATAATGGACATGTACAATATTAATAAAGTTAAGCATGTGTATAGAACTGCTTATAAGAATAATAAAGTAAGGCTTTTATTTAATGGATGGACAAGTAAAGAGATATGAATAATGGTATAAGACAATGTCTTTTGAGTAGAATTTTATTTACTTTGGTTATGAATACAGTAGTCAGAGAAGTGAATCTGAAAATGAAGAATGCAAATTATGAAATTCAAACAGAAGTTGAAATTCCATTTATGCTATATTATGCAGATGATATTATTATAACAACTACAAATAAAGAGTGGATGACAGAGGTTATTTTTTGTTTTGTTTCATTGAAAGTTTAAAGGAAAGAGGTATGATACTTAAAGAAAAAAGTAAAGGATTGGATGACAGAATAAGAATAACAGGTATATAATTTTCTATGAAGGAAATATCTGTTTTAGGGTTAAATTTTGACAAAGAACATTATAAGAAGGGATGGGAATCAATAATAAAGGAAATAAAATATATTTATATATTATGGAAAAAGTACACATTAGCACATAAGATAAAAGTGTATTTTATTAATTCTGTTAATTAGGAAAGATAGCATATTTGTCCAGTGTTATCATGATTCCTACAGGACATGAAAACATTTTATTAGAATTTTTTTTCTTTTGTATGGGGATCAAGACTAAATCTTGTTAAGAGAGGTGTTTTATGCATGAACAGGGAAGGAGGAGGATTAGACATGATATATCCAATACTTTATACTGTTCCATTAAATTTACATAAGATATTGAAATGGTTAAATATAAACTTAATGAAGAATATATTGAAATATAAGTAAAAGGAATTTTGAGAAAACATAAGAAATAAAAGAGCAAAATAATATTTAAATGAAGAAATAGAGAATTATCAACAAAAGATAAGAATGTGGAAAATAAAAATTAATGAAATGGAAGAAGATAGAAGGGTATGGTTCAATAATATTATGAAGAAATATTTTTGTATTAATACACAGAGAAAATTATCAGATTAAAGCAATTTAAGAAAGAAATAAGTGATGTAGATATACTATTGAATGTCAATATTTTTGTGTAGATTAGGAATAAGGAAATTACCCATTAAGGCAAATATGCTTTATAAAAAGACAAATGAAAGAATATGCTTGTATTGTGGAGAAGAAGAAGAAACAACTAAACATGTTTTTTTATTTAAATGTGTGAGAGTTAAAAAATGTGGAATAAATTATTATAGAATTTTTCTGAAATATAAAAAAATTATGAATATATAAAAATGGACATGATTGAACATGGATATTATGAAAACACAGACAAAAACTTAAAGACAGATTTAGATAAGAACGTATTTTATGTAATTTGGGTGATGTGGAATGAAATAATTAATGAAATTATGTTTAATGGAAAATGAATATTGTTACTAATACTAAAGTAAATCAGATTATGTTATGAAAAAGGAGTAGTAGTCAATATAGAAAAGGCAAGCTTTGATGTGTAAAGTCTGAAAATGAATTAAAACGATAGTATGAATATGTAAATATGTATATATGTGTAAATATGTATATATAAATAAAGGAACTCCTACTCTTTTCAGTGAGTGCTATGGGATCTTTTACATCCACCTGAGATACCACCAACTCCAGCAGATGGAACCTGTGTTTAACATTTCATCCAAAAATGACACACTCCGAAGTTCAGCATGGGTCCCCTTCAGAAGGTCGAACTTTTTTGGCCGAGTCAATATGATTGAACTTTTAAAAGTTCGAAAGGTCTGAATGGGGATCTCCATAGCGCACAGAACAGGAAGATTTCCATTTACTGCAATGTACTGAGATCTCGGAGTTGGTGAATTTAAATAGCAGGGGGGGGTGCAGGGGGGCTTGCCCCCTGCTAGCACTGCTTAGTTTTTTTGTTTTGTTTTGTTTATTTTTTTTTCACATTTTCGAACATTCAAATGTTTGATCATATGGTCTTGGCCATATGAAAGTCGAACATTTGGGTGTTCGATTATGTGAAGTAGACCCTTCAGCACCCCTGTTGTGCTGCATTGCAGTGTCAGCAGTCTATCTACCTGGTATAGAAATAAAACCCACAGTCTTCTGCACTACAAGTGAAGGTGCTTCCTGTTGTACCACTAAGTTAATAAGGGGCAGGGCATAAGTATGAGGCAAAATCACTGATGTTCTGCAAAACTGGAGACAGATAAGAGGCAAACTTCTCTAATTCACTTAAAAAGTTAACAGGACATTTTGCAGCAACATGCATTTTCTGAACATTTAAACAACAAAAGCCATGAAACTGTGATAACTGGCATTACTGACTTACTGAATGACTGACTATAACCTTTATGATTTTTAACCCTCAGTTATTTATCAGAAAATGCAGACACAAGTGGAGGTCTGGCAGTAAGGCTTTAAACGCTTGTGAACTGCTTCCTGTAGACAAGTGTATGAGGTTTGAATCTTTCTACCTCCTTTTTCCATGTTTGTGATTTTGATTAAGTTGCTTAACCAGACAGAGCTCCTGGATTGTCCTCTACCTGGTCTAAAATATAGAAAAAAAAGTTAGGGCATACATATGAGGCTAAATACTCATGTGCAGTTTCTGAACAATAAGAGAAGAACCAACCAAATCATGGTCAAATGGGACCGTAGGCAAAATAATGGACTGCCCTCACAGCCAAACCATTATCCTATTGCATGGCCATCATTCCCCAGTTACCATTAATTACCATTGAAACTTAATGATCAAAGAGATTTGGATTTAATTTAAACTTTATTAACATTTTTAAATCAAAAACACTGACAGACATTTAATGATCAGAGGAAAACACCCTCACATTGAAAACAGACGGCATGAACCACAGTAAACATCTCTTCCTTTGAAAATCACACTTATTGACAATGCATCTGGTAATCAATTAAACTACAACAGATGTACAGGAATTCATAGTCAAATAGCATATAGTAAGGCACTAACTAGATATTGTCTGAAGGGTGCAGGAATTCAAAAGACAAATGTGTAATGAATTTGCTAACAGCTTGGAACAGCCTACTGGACACAAATGTCTTTTTTCAGGTACAACCCAGGAGCACTGTCTGGTGAAATAACTTGGTCAGACTCACACTGGAAAAACAAAGGCTGAGGAAGGTAAAGGTGCTCTACAGGAAACAGCTCATACCCTTAACTCATCTGTACTAAGTACCAAACTATTGTAGCTCAACACAATGACTTCCATACCCATGTGCCAGCAAAAAAACAAGTTAAATTAAAAATGCATTTGTAGTTAATATTTTATAGTCAAACTCATAGACATCATGCTGTGCAGTTTAGTCACAGTCAAACAAGTACATTGTCAACAGCTAACAAAATAAGGAAACCAAGGATTGCAATTCCATTACAGCATAACTACACCTGAGATGCAGGATGCAAACACACAAACAGATGTGACTATCAATTACAGTCCCTCATATGACTGTGTACATTCAAATGTTTACTTACAATAAAATGAATGCACAAATACATAAATAATGACCGAGAAGTGTATGTCAGCTTATCATTTCCTTTCTTCATAAATTCTGGACCAAGACAAAAATAATTTGGGGGAGCCCAAAAGGGACACATTTTACATGTATTTTAGTCTATTTGTTAGTCAGGTAAACCTACTGGAAAAAAATTCCTTTTTTGAGTTGACCCCCTTGGTTCAATGGGAACGCACACATGTGTTAACCAACAGTACATATGGCAGGTATATCGAGTGGTATGTCAGGTTTGTGGATGATATTTTTTTTGCTGTGGAATTGTACAGAGGTAGAGCTAAATGCATTTTTCAGTTACCTCAATAATACCACTCAATTTCTTAGATTTACCTTTCAATATTCCATGACTAAAATTGCCTTTCTTGACGTCAAAGTAAGAAAAGATTAATTAAACCAGATTAGAACTGGTTTGTTTAGGAAACATGTTAGAAAAAACACGGTCCTACATAACACCAGTATGCACCCGAACCACACCAAGGTCAACATTATCAAAGGCCAAGTATACAGGATTATGAGACTGTTTAATGATGATGATGAACTACAAATAGCCCTGGACCAACTTAAATCTGAGTTTTTAAACAGGGGCTATGATGCTAGAACTATAAATAGGTACATTCTAGATGGTTGGGTAGATGTAGACCCTATTATGATATGCACACTACAACTCGAGCAAGCGGGCAAGTCAATGATCGTGATGAGGTAAGGCATATACATACAGCCACAGATAACACACTTAGGATGCCACTCACTTTTGCAAGCAACATAAGTGTAGTATGTGATGTAGTAACCAAAAATTGGGATATTCTACCTACGATTGACAACCTACAGGGTATAATTGGTACTAAGCCAAGTTTCACTTTTAGGAACAATAGAACATTGAGAAATTAACTATGTTATAGAAATGCCGCAACCAATACTGTCAGTAGATCAGATAGATTGGGCACATACATGTGTAGAAATTGTGGAGCATGTAAACACATACACAATGGCAGGACTTTTACACATCCCTCTAAGAAATTCAGTCATAGCAGTAATCTCTACGCTGATTGTTCCACATCAAACGTGGTCTACTTCGCCTATTGTGTAGTATGCTACAGCTTCTACATAGGTAAGACCAATAGATGCCTGAAGGACAGGATCCTGGAACATTATAGGAACATTAGGAACTGTAAGGAGAATAGTGCGATTGCTATGCACAACATGAATACAGGACCTGAACATATTTTTAAATTTCTGGTTTTACAAATATTGTCTGAGAAATTAAGGTTTGGCAATTTATCTAATGACACAGAAGCTGCTGAGCAGAGATGGATTATTAGATTTAATGCAGACAAGCCCCCAGGGTGAATCAAATGGTGTCAGTTAAACCTTTTTTAAAAGCTCGACCTTTGAAGCATTGATTCTCTTGAATTTTTAGATTTTTAATATGTTACAATACATTTTCTATATATTTTTACATTGTATTTTAGATTGTCTGATTATTTATTTCTATATATATAGTAGCATTTTATATTTCACATAAAAATGTTTAATGCATGTATCTATATAAGCTGGATGCACTGGTATTGTATATTTATGTATATATATATATATATATATATATATATATATATATATATTTTTTTTTTTTTATATATGTATATATATATATATATATATATATATATATATATGGATATATAGTGTTGTCGCTAGGATTATCAGGTTTTTATTATATATAGTTATACACCATACAAGGTTATACACATTTCTTATCTATCTTAGCTATAATTTCTTTAGTGTATGGTCTCTTTAATTCCATAACTGTGCTAATATGTACTGATGCACTAATTGTTATGTCCTTATTGGGTACAACTGAAATTTTGAAACATCATGTGACTAACCTCCAGTATTTAATGAATTATGGGATTTTTAACTGTTGTCTGATGAAGGGGTAGATCCTTGAAAGCGCTTACCACTGTTTTGTAAGGATTTATTCTTTGTAACTTTGTTTTGATTCTTTGTTTATTTTTGTAATAAATTTCCCAGCTGTGGTACTGTCAGTGCTCTTACTTTTGTTGCTTGACCCAGGAATACTAAGTGACTTGCTGACAGTTACACCTTGAGCAAATGGAGGTGGGAGGATTCAAACCATGTACTTTACAGGAAGCAATTCATTAACAGCTCAGAGTCTTAAGTGCCAGACAACTTTAATTCACTACCAAAAAGGAATTAAGGAGTTAGGGGGAGGTCTGACAAGTGGTGTGGAAGATTAAGCCTACAGTGCAAGGGTACAGATTGTCTCACTCAGTTACAGTGAACAAGTCTCTTAATTAGAAAATAGATGGGGCATTTCATGCACACACATGCATGCGCGTGCACACACACACACATGCGCACACACACACGCGCGCACACACACACACGCGCACACACACACACACACGCACACACACACACACACACGCACGCACACACACGCACACGCACACACACACACACACACACACACACACACACACACACACACACACACACACACACACACACACTCACACAGATAAAGCTTTCATCTTGAAGTACATTCAAAATGTTTGCACTACAGACAGATGACAGCCAGCATGGCTCAACTGGAGGCGGGCGACGTAAGGGTGTACCTGCATTATTCATGCTTGCACAAGTAAGGTGATGTTTAAAGAAAAACTACATGAGCTGGGGTGAGTTGTTTACTGGGTCACTCAGGGGGGCACACACTTTCACAGGGGGACGGTGTGCCCTAACACAAACACACTGTGTGCATGCACATACTCTCCTCCATGCATTTCAGCAATGTGCTTTTGAAATGCAAGATTCCACAGTGGCTCCAGTACACTGCAGTGTTTGCATTATTACTCTGAATAAAAATAACACAAATGATTGTCTGATAAAAGTTAAGCTTATTTTAGATGACAATTATAAAGAATTAAAGACAGCATCAGTTAAGAAGTTTAATTTTCTTCAAGAATGTAAATGCTTGAGGCATAGCACATACCATACACAATTCACTGCTTGAATTGTAGCATGTCAGGACTCTAAATTGTCTGTAGGTGCATGTGTGCATTATGGAAGAATGATTTGACAACCTACTAGTTTCTCCTGTTTGCCTTGTAATCTATGCAGGTGGCTGTCTTTGCTGGAGGTTGGGGGGAGTAACTGTAGGAGCCAGCTACAAGTCATGAAAGAGAGAGAGAGAGAGACCAATGAGTAGTGTTTATAGATTCATAGGTAAGTACTAGGCTATCTGCCCAAGGGCATCTATAAGCCTAGCCAGAATGTGTTGGCTTTCGCCACCCCCTTAGATTAGTTCCCTATGCCTCTGTCCAGCAGAGTCATTAGTTCCCTGTGTCTCTGTCCAGCAGAGCCACTGCAGTGATCCACGGGGTAAATTTTCTGTTTCCCATCCACTCGTCAAGGTTTAAGGGTGCAGTTTGAGATTCAGGTCTTTTCAGGAAAGCCAGCAGTTTACCTGTAATCACCTCCTGGAAGGCTAGAAGATTTACTGGAGAAGCTGACTGATTTTGCTGGAGATTTTTATGTTTTACTGGAATAATTAATTGAACTAGGTCATGAAGTTTATGTGTAGCTGAGGCTCCTGAAACAGTGGTGTTTTAGATTATCTGTGTTCAATTTTAGAACTTGCTTTAATACCAGGTAAGGTGAAAAGGTTACTTAGAATGTTTGGAGTGATGACCAGAAAGGCCAGAACTCAGCAAGAAACAAAGAGGAAAAGAAAACAAAATAAGTAACTGTCTTGAAGCTTGATCACATTACACAGCTGGCTTACAGTAGTTATGTATTCCTTGTACATTGTGCATGCAGTCAGTGGCTGGCGATGGAGGTGTTTGGAGTCCTTTTGCAGTTACTGGTCCCTGTCTATGCAATGAATAGGAATGGGAACAGTCTAATGTAAAGTTTTCCAGCACAGTAAGGTAAAAGTCACTTGAGTATAAAATAGTATGTGGGGAGGTGGGCGTTATGCAACAAAAGTTACCTGTAGAGCTGCATTTATTTTATACTGGACATCAATTATTGGATACTGAAGGGGAAAGAGAAGCAGTCACTATCTTAGATAGCCAAAAAAAATGCAGAGAGTCTGGACCAGGCTCCAAGCAATATGCTTTTCCTGCTTGTTTAACCAGTCATGTGTGTGTGTGTGCGTGTGTTTTGGTGTATGTCATTGAAAGAATTTTGTGTTTGTGGGGAAACAGCCATAAGAGGGTCTGAGTACAAAATGAACATTTATCCTACATGTCAGGGATCATAGGAGGTTACTAGGCTAATGGCTCTGAGGCTGTTATAAGCCTAGCCAAGAGTTTAGACCTTGTTTAGACAAGTCAGCACCCAAAGCCCCTGTCCAGCAGGGACACAGGTGGAATCCCAGGGGTGTATTTTCTGTTTCCCATCCAGTTATCCAGGTTGTGCTTAAAAAGGGATAATTTGGTCCTCTGCTTGATGTGGAGAGGGAGTCTATTCCACAGATGGGGGAGTCTCTGGGACACAAATCTGTCCCACCAAGAAGTCCTATTGATATCACAGACCAGGTTGAGGTTGTGCATATGAGTTGCTCGAGTAGAGCTTGACTTATGGATATGCAGCAATATCATCAAGGCAGGGTCTGAGGTTGCTTTGTATGCCAGACAGAGGTCACCTCTGAGGAGTCTGTATGAAATTGAGTAGTGAGACAAGGCTTTTAGCCTATATGTGTAGTGTAGATGTTTGAGGCCCTGGATTTTCCTGGTGAGGAACCTCTGTGGTCTCTCCAGCTGCTGCATGTGCTTTGCGAGGTACATGCTGAAGGGGGCATTGTACTCAATAACTGACCTTATAATGGAAGAATACAGGGATGTTATGACCTCTTTGTCCCTGGATGAAATACCCTTACTTATGAGGTGGGCCATGTAGAAAGATTTCCGTACATCGGAAGCAACATGGTGGTCAAAAGTTAGGTTACTATTAACCTGGGTGCCCAAATCCCTCACTACTGATTGTGTACTTAGAACATTGTTATTAATGTGATAATATGTGGTGATGTCACTCTTCCCCAAAGGGGATGATGATGCATGTTTTGGCATTCAGCTTGAGGCCATGTTTCTGGCACCTGTCATTTGTTTGGGTGAGACCCTCAGTATAGAATTTTGCAGCATTTCTTAGTGATGTTCATGCATTTGGACCATTAGAGCCACGCATGTATCTTTGCATCATGCATTGCCAGTGCATCCATTTCCATGACACCCATTACAGATAACCTGAAGTGTGGTGTCTCCCTGCCTTCAAGTGTTACCTTACAGTTAATTTTGCGGAGCCATGTTTAAGGTTGAACAGCAGTGCATGGTTTGACAGGGGTCTATATTACAACATTGAACTCACAGGAGTCCTAACATTGTAATATCGAACCCAAATGTTCAAAATACGAAAATAGCGAAGCCACGGCACACCGATTTTTTTCCCTGGGAAAAAAAATCGGTGGGCCGTTTTCGGGGCTTTGCTATTTACTCCACTGTGGTGCAATCTTGGAGTTGGTATATTTAAGTAGGGGGAGTGTGGGGGGCACAGCCCCCCATGTTGGAGGGTGTGGGGGGCTTTTAGTTTAAGTTTAAAGTGTGTTTTTTTTGTACCGGAACAGAGATTTTTTTCCCTGGGAATAAAAAACGCTGTTGTGTGTTTTCGTAATTCTTGGGTTTCGAACTTCATGGTTCAATATTACATCATTCAAACTCCTGTGAGCTCAACGATACAATATAGACCCATTTGACAGATGTATCTATTTCACTATTTTTCTAAGCCTCTGTAGAACCCTACATGGAAAAAGAATCACAGGCAGTAGGATAGATAAAGTGTATCATGGAATGATTTTTAGTCCCTTTCTAATAAAATTAGTATTCTCACCCACTGACTGTCACAGATACTACACTACCACCTGTCCGCAGCAGAATATACCAGGTACAAACGACAGTTCAAATTACCGTAAAAAAAAATCAGTGATGTTATTATTCTTCTGTGTACACATAAAGTAATCTAACTATGAAGTACCAGATTTTAATTTATGGTATTTTTTACGGGATTGTGATGAAAAATACTGTGTGTGCGCTTTACTACTGTGAAAATGTTCAACATATAAAATGATATAAAATGAAAGACCTATTCTGCATCCTTTGGACAGATGGTGAACTTATGATTAGTAGAATTAAAAAAAGGCTTTTATTCTTCTATTCAATTAAAAGCAAATGCATTTCTAATGAAGTTCTAGCTTTTCATAGGTTCATAGGAGATTACAAATGGCCTAGAGCCCTTACAAGTCCTGCCACATTTATCCCAAGTTGCCCCAATTGTCAGCAATTAGGTGAGTGAATTTTGCAGTGGTAAGGGTCTATGGTAGTTAACACTGACTTTCTCGGTACAGGAGAGACATGGGCGGCACCACAGGAGTGAATTTGCAGTCACCCGTCCCTTAATCTAGGTTGCGTTTGAACACACATTTATAAGTAGAAAGGGTAAGGAAAATTACAAAACAGAAGAAAAACAACATGACTAGCAAAAAAATTAACAAAATGTAAGGAATTAGATGCATGTGTTAAGATTATCTAGGTAAAGAAACAGTTTAGAAACTAACTACATGCCGCTTTGGTGCTAAAAAAGTGACAAACCTGATATGTCATATTATTTTTAAACATGTTTATTAAACTATAGACATAAGCACACGTATTAATAAAAAGAAAACAAATCCTATTAATGCATCTTTTCATGCATTATACATTACTTATACATTTTCTTTCTATATAACAACTGTCATGTACTCCAGCCTTACATAAATTGCTAATTTCCTGCCTTATTTCCTTCTCTTAAACCTCACTCCTTCTGAACATTATTCTGCATGTGCTGTTCCATAAATTCCATTTACTTCCATGCAATTTGCATATTCCCTTTCTAAAAATCCTAATTCCAGTTCTTTTAGCTCTTTAACATTATTCAATACTTCAGTTACAATTGGCATAGATTTTGATTTCCATTTTCTAGTAATTACTTTTTTGGAAGCTTTGTGGAGAAGTTTTAAAATCTGCCAAATTATTACAATCCCAAAAACAATTATTTTATTTTATTTTTTTTATTTTATATTTGTTTATCAGGATAGTCCGACTGGGTGCATAACCCATTTTCTGCAGAGGCCCGGGGGGAAAGCCCCAAGTTTCATTCAAACCATAGCATATACAACATACAGACATCTGAAATCACAATAATTGCAAAATATAGAAAACAGGGGATTGCAATCATAGGTTAAAAACTAACATAAGTTAACAAAAACATGTTCCCAGAGGTCTACTTCTAAATTTTGAAGTTTCAAAACCTCGACATTTTTATGGTCAAGACCATAAGATTAAAGTTTTGAAACTTCGAACCATTTAAATGGAGATCACTGTACAGCATGGAATGGTATATTTACTGTTTCCCTCACTGTAGTGTGATCTCAGAGTTGGTATATTTAATTAGCAGGTAGGTGTGGGGGTGGAGGGGTGCTTGCCCCCCTGTAAAAATGTAAAAAAAAAAATATATATTTTTTTTGTTTTTATATTTTTTTAGGTTAAACTTTGAAGTTTCAAAACATCAATCTTATGGTCTCGACCATAAGAAAGTTGATGTTTTGAAACTTTAAAATTTAGAAGTAGACCTGTTCCCAGTTACCTCTCTTTCCCATCACACCTCTAGCATCTGCTATTTACCTGAGGAAAATTTTCTTGAAGTCTGCTTGGGATATAAAAATAGCTGTTTAAACGTTTCCTAGAAAAAAATTCCAAAACTTCTGGACTTTGTTGCATACCTGGAGCTATATATATATATATATCCTTCCAAATTGCTTTTCCAGTCTCTCTTCCCAATCTTTTCTAAACTCCTCTGATTGACGATATCATGCATTTTTTTATAAGCCCTGCTAATTATCCCTTTTTTAACAGCAGCTTCCATTCTAGACTCTACTAAAAACTTTACCAGAGCAGGTCTTTCACTGAGGACTTCTCTAGCCCTTTCTCTTTGCCTATACTTTGATATCAGTCTCTTGTAGGGAATATAATATCTGAATTGCAGTGCAAACATCTTTTTGGCCTAATACCACTCTATTACATTTTCCTCTCTATGTATTTGTTCCCACTACCTTGGTTCCTTTGCCAGTTTTCTCCAGTAAATTCCAGCCCTCTCTTGCCAACTTTCTGTACTCCTACTTGCAGTCATTCCTACTGGCAAAATCTCCTTTCCATGTTGACTTAGATCTCAGAATACTTTTGGCAACTTTATGAATATAATATTCTTTATGGTTATTGTTATTTTGCTTATGGATGTGCATCCAAAATCTTAGTCTCTCCTTATATCTTTAAGTCCACCTCTCTCGCTTTGTCATCATCCCTTTCCACTTTGATTTATAACCTTCTGCTTCTGTTATATACATACGAGACTTAACTGCATAGCTCTAACATATGCATACATATCAGGTAATCTTAGGCTCTTTTGTTCTACGGGGAGGATGAACTTATCCGACTTAAGTCTTGCCCTCTCCCCCTCCCAAATAAATTCCTTCAACTCTTTATTAATTATTGTTCACAACTTCTCCTTTGTTTGATACAAATGTGCCTGACCTTTGTATCAACTTAAAGGGACTAAAATCCTTTTCACGGCTTGTGTCTTACTATTCATATCCATAAAAAAGAGTTTCCAGTTTCTCAGTTTTTGCATTACCTTTTGCTTAGTCTCTTCCCACATATCCTTAGCTGCCATAACAGGATCCTTTTTAATCCATACACCTAAGTTCATCTGATTGTGTTCCCATAAATGTGGTTAATGCTGAACCATTTCATGCATGGGTACATAATTTACTGCTATAGCCTTTGTTTTATCTTCATTCATTTTTATATCATGAACAGATCTGAAAGTCTCTCAAAATGTTCTACAACACCAATATGTCATTTTCTGGATTTATCAAATATAAAATACTGTCTTCTTCAAATAAATCCAGCTTTTCTTGATTATCATACCAATCATATCTTTGAATGTGTGAGTCCCTTATATTCTTTGCAGGTGTCTCTAAATAAAAAGCAAATAAAAGAGAAATAGGATACCCCTGGCTAGTTCCTCTGTTCAAACACAGCTTATCAGAGAACCCCCACCACCACCACACAACACTTTAATTATTGCCTCCAATCCTTCATATATCCTCTTAATAAACCTTATTATTGTATCAGGGAATGCAAATGCTTCCACTGCCCTTTTCGTAATATCCCAGCTTACTCTGCAAATGCTTTCTCTGCATTAAGACCCACAAACAGCAGCAGTATTTTCTTATATTCCGCTTTCCACCGGAACATCTTTGTTCTGTAATGTCATATGTTTGTCTCCCCTCCACAAAACCTCACTGATCAATTTCTATCAGTTTTGGAAACACCGCTGCCCTTCTTTTGGCTAGTATAGGCATAAACACTTTATAATCATGGTTTGAAATTGAAATGGGTCTATATGATATGACATATTATTGACAGAATGTTCTGGTACTGTTGTTAAATGTTATTCATGTTTTTAAATATGTAGAAGTCTGTTTACAGTACAGTGCATTTCTGTTTCTACCTCAGTACTCTTTACACCTACCTATGTACCCCCAAAAATAAATAATAACAGCCAAAGATTCAGTTTTGTGCTCCGGTAAGATATGCCAGCATATTTAATAAAGCAAGCAACACTTAACCCATGGAAAACAATAGCTTGAATGTTGTGTTTTGCTTCACATTAGGTTTATGCTGCAGTCCTGCAGCATTTCATGTTTTGCTTATTTTTTTTTTCCAGAAGTACAGCAAGCAGATGTCAGATTGTGTTCCCATAATTCCATGTGTTCCCAGAACTATATTTAACTACTTCAGTTTTGTTGATTTGTCTTCCTAATCCCACAAGTACTGTCATACAACTTATAGATAATACAATAGTGACTATATGATGAAAGTAACATGCATTCCCCATAGCTAGTAAGGGTCAGTAAAACCAAATCAGGGTAAATAAAAACAGTCTTTACTCTCTCTTTTTTCATAAATAGGATCATAGAATACAAAACACAATTTGACCAGAAGCCATGAGGAGCACCTTACCAATAATCACCCTCAAGCTCTACCACCCCTTCCAAGGAGGGCAAGGTCTATAAGTCCTGGAGTAAATTTAGGGGGTGACTACACAGTTCTCAAAGCTATGTTTCAAGGATGACAGGGAATCATATTGCTTGAATCATGGGAGGAGCCTATTCCACAGCACAGGAAGGTACTCAGTGATGATTCTATCCCGTCATTTAGTTTCATTTCCTGATGTACAGTGAGGTCACTTATTCTAATGTTGGCTGTACTATTTAACTTATTGAGAACAAGGAGTTCAAGGATAGCAGTATCCATGAAGGCATGATAAGCAAGGCACAGATCACCTTTCAGGAGCATATACGACAGTGAGGTCAGGGACAAGGATTCCAATCTCTCCTGCTAGGTAAGATTTGTTGAGGCTAGAAATTTAGGAGTCTTAGTGGTTTATCAACTTTTTTGATGCATTTAATAGGTTACATATCAAAGGGTGTGCTATATTCTATTCTAAATTCCTCTGTAGTTACCAGAAGTGGTCCGCATCCACTGGCGTTGTGTGTTTGCCACTTTTCACCTTCCATCTGTGATCCACCCCTTCCACTGAGTCCAGCCTGCAGAATCATCTCTCCAATCCAGTGCATGGGGCAAAGTGAAACATCTAGCCTAAGGGACTCATCTCTAGAGTATTACCAGTGTAGGTTTCTCCAACACAGAAACACACCTGTTACGTTATTGATTCTTCTTTATTGTACTAAGCAGCTAGTGGTGAACTACCAGGTGGATAAATGCATTTTGATTTTATTTTTCCCATACAGCAAGATCAAGGCCCCACCAATTCCTTTGACTTATCAAATTAGGCTTCCTTTTCTGGCCAGATTTTAGCTATTCTTTTCCCACTTTTGGCCAAAGTTTGCTTCACACTTATCATTAGTTTGCAAGTCTAATTTAGGTTTATAAAGTACTATCATGAACTAACTGCTAGTTAGCACAGCACAATTACCCTAAACTGCTGTTGCATCCTTATACTTTTCCCTGGTAAAGAGGTACTTTGTAAAGTTTTTTTTTTTTTTTGCTATTTCCCATATAACCCATCTAGTTGGATAACAATGTAAAGACGGTGGCCCTTACCTCCTGGCCATTGTTTGTACTGATAGTTTTTCTTGGAGCGAAGCTCTCCCTGGGTTCTTTCCCTACCTCCTTTACTATTCTCTATGCAATTTACCTGTGTTTTTCTCACCTAGCCTCTCCCCCTCCTGGTTATCATCCAGTGAAGTTTCTAGTGCTATTGGGCACCATTTTTAAATTCCCCTGTAGTTACCAGAAGTGGTCCACATCCACTGGCGTTGTGTGTTTGCCACATAAGTTCGTTCTGGTCGTTTAAGCTAGCTAAATAATGTAAACTATTCATAGTCTTTCACAAATAAATTTTATACTTTATGCTTGCTTAAGCTAATGAAGGTCTGTCACAAAAACATTTTATGCTTGCTGCTCATTATAAATCATATTCCTGTAGTAAACTGTCTATTGTAAGCTGCTAGCTAGCTCTCAACTATTGTTACTTACTTTCTCTTGTGAGGTGCTGTTGCTTTTGGGAAGTGTAATCTGTCTTGTCTATGCACATTTTGGGTAAATGACCATACAAGCTGCTTTTTAACCTTAATATTGCTATTGCAATCCTACCGCTATCCATGGAGCAATTGCATTACTGTTTATTTATTGCTTAGACAAAGTACCAACTGCTGTTCGGTCTCTACTGCTATACGGCTGTTCGGCTTGCCATTTCATATGCTCCATTTATATATGTTAGCAATGTAATGTCTCTAGTCATAAAAGCCACCACTGTTACTTAGCCAGCATTGGTCATAGTACATCTGTATGTTTACCACACCACAGCCATCTTTAATGGGGACTATCCTATGTTGCCATAGTGCTAGTGGTGTCGGTACTCCAAGGCATATGCTTTTTATTTTTTTACTATCTCATGGCTAGAACTTGGGTGTGTATGCTGCTAGTATATTGTTTCTTATCATTTTATGTTATGTACTTATTTCACAATTGTGTCAGTTAATATCACGGTCATAGCTAACAGGCTTTAATTAAAGTGCTATTGATCTCTATTTGTAATGTACAATGTATTATATTTCTAAACCATTTGTGCTGCCTTTATTTTTTTACTCTTACCTATCCCTGTCTTTCACTTTCTTACCCTCTAACATGTTGTTTTTTGTTTTCCTGCTCCTGCTAGTTTTCACCCTCCATCTGTGATCTCCCCTTCCACCAATCCAAGCCTGCAGAATCATCTCTCCAATCCAGCACATGGGACAAAGTGAAATAACTAGCCTAGGGGACTCATCTCTATAGTGTTACCAGTGTAGGTCTCTCCAACACAGAAATACAGCTGTTACGTTACTGATTCTTGTATATTGTACTAAGCAGCTAGTGGAGAACACACTACCAGGGGGGATAGACGCTTTTTGCTTTTATTTCTCCTGTACAGCTAGATCAAGGACCCACCAATTCCTTTGACTTATCAAAGTAGGCTTCCTTTTCTCACCAGAATTTAGCTATTCCTTTCCCACTTTTGGCCATAGTTCACTTCTCACTTATCATTAGTTTGTAAGTCTAATTTATGCTTATAAAGTCCTATCCTGAACTAACTGCTAGTTAGCAAAGCACAATTACCCCAAACTGCTGCTGCGTCCTCAGTACTTCTTCCTGGTAAACAGGTACTGTGTAAAGTTTTTTTTTTTTTTTTTGCTATTTCCCATATAACCCATCTAGTCGGATAACAGTGTAAAGATGGTGGCCCTTACCTCCTGGCCATTGTTTGTACTGATAATTTTTCTTGGTGCAAAGCTCTCCCCAGGTTCTTCCCACTCCATTCACCCTTGCTTTGCTCGGGTTTACCACGCTACTCTACCCTACCCCATTCCCACCCACCCCACTCTCATTATTTATACCTAACCAAACCATACCCCTACTCCAATCAACCAATCCATCTCCATCTTCCCAATATCCAGTATAACCTCACCTACTCACTCTACCCCTCCTCTCCACTCCCTCTACTTCTACTCCCCAACTATTCAACATGCATTTCTGTTTCACTATATTTATGAATACTCTACTACTCCACTTTCTTTACCAAACCTACAACTCCACCTCCCTCCACTCATACCAAGTCAGACACTTGCACTCACCAACACTACCACTATTCACTCTCTACTCACAATCCTACACTTATAGTAACAATAACCCACAACTCTATAACCACACTACCACTCTTCTCTCACCTACACACCAACCATCCTATCTCCTCAGCTTCCAAATGCAATAAACTAATTAACAAAATTAAACTTCTTCTACTACATTCTATTACTCAAATTAAACTCCAAGCAGACATCCATCCCAACCCAGGTCCCACTAATAACCACTCTCAGTGCCGACAGTCTTCTCCATGTCCCACTTCCACTACCCCTATTATGCCTACCACACATTCACATCTCTATCCCCCTCTAACAAAAACCTCCAACACTGACCTGCTCAATAAGACCAGTGAATTCCATGCTGCCCTAGCCTCCTGCTCTCCTGACATAGCTGTTATAACTGAAACCTGACTAAAGCCCCACATTATAACATCATTAGACTAGACAGATTGGGCAAACAAGGTGGTGGTATTGCTGTTATGTTTAAAGACACCCTCTAAGTTGTACAGCTAAACTGTACCTCTCCTGACCTACCCAACACTGAAATTCTAACTACTCACCTAGAAATCAAACTAACAAAGCTATAATCATCATAGCCACCTATATTCCTCCTGGAAATAACATGCCTATCATTGAAAGTCTACTTTTCTGGGCTTCTACTATATTCACCAAGAAACTATTGTGTTTGGTGACTTTAATCTGGATTGGCACACCTGCACATCCAATAACCCCACCAACTTCCTAAATCTCTTCAATTTCACACAAACCATAACCTCTCCAACTTGTACAGACAAACACACCAACAAACAGTCAACATTAGACTTGATATTAGCTAACAAACCTAACCTAAGTTACCTAGCCGGTTGCCTCCCAGACTCCCTCAGTGACCATTCTTCAAACTTTCTATACAGGAAACATGTGCACACCCAAGTCAACATCTCTTATTAATACATCTTTAACAAGAAAAACTTCTCCCACACTACCTTTAACCTGCTACTCCCTACTCCAACAATGTGACTGGACACCACTTAAACATCTCCATTTAGACTCAGCTGTTCAGTACTTCAATGACACTTTCCTCAAAATACTTAATAACTTTGCTCCCACTAGGAAAATGCACACAAAAGCTAAGCCCCTACCTTGACTAACTACTTATACCAAACATCTACTGAAGCGCAGAGATAGAGCTTGGTCAGCTTTCCATAGATCCAAAGACAAAGCTGACCTCTTAACTTATCAGCAACTAAGAAACCTAGCAAAGAAACAAATCAAAAAAGACAAACATATTTCCAATCCTGTCAACAGAAACACCAAAAATAACCCACCAAAATTCTGGCAATCTATCAACTATCGCCTAAGCCTAGGTCATACCCCTACCCCACCCTCAGTCACCCCAAACAACTCAATCCCCATTGCAACTCAATTCAACTCACACTTTATAAACACCATCACCTCCCTGCAAGACAACCAATCAACTCAGCCACTTACAGTCCCCACCCCTTTCCTAGCAAATCCCCACCCGTTCACCTTCTCACCCATCCAAACTAACTACATAAAGTCACTCTTAACCAAACTTAAACCCTGCTGTCTTGCCTCTGACAACCTTCCTAATGAATTTCTAAAACTTGCCACACCTTCAATTGCCTACCCCATATCTATTTTGATCAATCGCTCTACAACAGAAAAATATGTCCCACTTCTATAGAAAATATCTCACATCATACCCTTCCACAAAGTCAGATCCTCCAAAGAACTAACTAACTTTCGTCCCATAGCCATCCTTTCCCATTGCAAAAATCTTAGAAAAATGCATACACTACCAACTTATTAACTCTTTCCTTAGTAATACTCTACTTTCCAGTTCTCAACATGGCTTTAGACCTAAACATAGTACCAGCACTGCCCTACTAACTTTTACTAACATAATTCATCAACTCATGAATGAAGGCCAGCTTGTTTCATCCATCTTTCTTGATATGCCCAAAGCCTTTGACACACTATCCCACCAGCTACTACTAAATAAACTGCCTTCCTATGGCCTCAGCTCATCATCCCTAACTTGGTTCCATAGCTGTCTTTCCAACTGACAACAAGCTACCAAATAGGGCAACTCTCTTCCCCCCTACTCCCCATCTCCATGGGTGTACCCCAAGGTTCTATACTTGGTCCTCTTCTCTTCATCATATTCACAAACAACCTTAGTTATGCTACTCAACAAGCCTCCATAGTGCAATATGCAGATGATGCTACTCTTATCAGCTCAGCCACCTCATCCCAGTAACTTCAACTAAAATGCAACCCCCTTTTCAGGACATTGAAAAATACCTCTCTGAACACCAACTAATACTAAACCCCAATAAAACCAAGATAATAGTTTTCAGAAACAAAAACATGCAAACTTTCTCTGTCCCCATCACAATCTTCTCCTCAAGTGGAACTGAGATAGTACCCACTAACCAGACTAAACTTCTAGGAGTCATTACCGACGATAATCTAACATTCGATAAACATATTGCTCTGACAATCAAAAAAGACCATATCAAACTTTGTACTCTATACAAGGCCAAACCATACCTAACCCCAAACACCAGGCTAGCCACTGCTTGTACACACCTCCTATCCACCCTCCTGTACGGTTCACTCATATTCACAAATCTGAGAAAGACAGACCTCAAAAACCTTGAATCATATTACAGTAAAATAGCCAAATATGCCACAAATCATCCTCACAGATCTCATCACTGCTCAGCTCTCACACAGCTGAACTGGCTAGAGCTCCCCAACCTTTTATCACTCAGTCAACTTACCTTAGCCCATATATTAGTCCATCAGCCTAGCAACTGCCCTGCCATTTCCAACTTAGTCCAACCTAGTACTAATCTCAGATCTCTCAGATCTTCTAACAAACTTATGCTAAATGTTATCCCTCCTGCAACTATCACGGTGACTCCCTCTGTTCTCACAAAATAGCCAAACTCTGGAACACTCTTCCTAAGACCACAGCAAAAAACCCTAACCACCACGAGTTCAAACTGCTCCTGAAGAATCGCCTTGCTACTCATTAGCTCTGCTGTCGCCATTCTCCAGGCTAAATCTTTCCCATTTCCTTTACTTTTACCCACCTCCTCTACATAAATTTACTATATTTCCGATGCTCTTAGTAGCCCCGGTCCCCACTTCGTCTCCAATTGAATTTCTTATTTTTCTTCTCTATAAAGAATTTCTCATCTCTGTTCCACTCACTTGTTTACTACATAACTTATACTTTCTGCTACACATACATGTATTTATATGTTGCATGCTTATAACCATGCCTCTTCTTACAATACGTCTCTGAGTTCAAGGCTATATTTTTCTCAGGATATTTAAATTTCTCTGTTATTTTAACTTGTTTTGTTATATAAATTACTATGGTTTGTATGGAAGTTTGTATTACACTGTTGTGGAGCTTTTTTCCCTGGGTCTCCACTGAAAACAGGCTCCTGGCCCAGTCGGACACTACCCTGTTAACAAATGTGATAGATAGATAGATAGATAGATAGATAGATAGATAGATAGATAGATAGATAGACAGACAAATAGATAGATAAAATAATGGGTCTGTCAGTTAAAGTCAAGGACTATGGCTATGAGCTGTTAATGAGCCACTTCCTGTGGTATAGGGTTTGATTCCCTCAGCCTTCATTTGCCTTGAGTGACTCACTTAGCAAGACAGTTCTTTAGGAGCAGCTGGGAATATGGGGTATGCTACTTATGGACTCCTGGACTTCATGCTTAGTGACAACCTATGAATCTATGAAGCAGAGCAGATATAAGTGATCAATGACTTCCATGGTATTAGAAGTGCTGCCTTTTTCAACAAGAAAAATCTTTATTAAATTATCACTTACAACACAGGCAATCGCATGCTTATATAAATTAAAAAATATTAACATATTTTTAGTTGCAGACATTATACATCACTTATAATCTACCCAATCATTGTCAGTCAAATATTACAGAGCTCATTCAAATCCTGTCTTCTTCTAAACCTCATTCATCCTCCAAAATGTTATTCTGCATATATTGTTCCCACAATTCCCATTTTTTCTATGTAATTTTATCCTACTCGTTTCTAAAGATCCCAATTCAAGTTGATTTATCTCTGTAACTATATTCACTACTTCTAGTACAGTTGGTTTAGACTTTGATTTCCATTTTCTAGTAACTGCTTTTTTGGTAGCAACCATAATTAGACTCAGCAAGGCCTTACTATGTCTAGGCAATTCAGATTCTGTATCATAGTTCAAAAAATCATTTCTTTAGTTGCACCAATTTGATCACACAGTATTTCTAATGGAGCAGTCTGCAGGGAATTTTTAAAGTTTGCCAACTCATTACACTCCCCAAAATATGTTCCCAATTACCTTTTTCTTCCTCATCACACCTCCAACTTTTGCTATCTACCTGAGGAAAAAATATTTGGAGTCTACTTGGTGTATAAAATACCTATGTAAACACTTCCAAGCAAAGATCCCAAATCTTCTAGACTCTGTTACACATTTGGGATATATCCCCTGTTGTTTCTTTGTGAATTGAAACCAAAACAACGAACACACCACCGACTAGTAATAAAACAGAACCAAAACTCAAAAATCACACTGGCCACAAACTCCAACAGCAGGAAAGGAACCATAGCATGGAAAATTTACTAATGCTAGGACTGAATTTTGTTCCCTCATGGAGGGCTGATCTATCCAGGACATTGGTGGACTTAAGTTATATGTACGAAAATTGAATTTGGGTTATATTTTGAAAAATATCAATGTTAAAAATTAACTTTTTATAAAACCTTCTCTTTATAATCCAATATTGGTACATACATTGGTCGTTTTTTTTGTTTGGATTGTGTTGTCTGCGTACCGATGGCTGAAACAGCTAACAGCATTGACAGGGAGGAGCTATTGGATGTTTCTGTGTTCTCCACTCCAGGAACTTCAGGCAACAGTATGTTACAAGTGTTATTAAATTCCATTGGGAGAAACATAGAAAATGCTAACTCAACTCCTCAAAAAAGATCTGAATTCTTTGACAAGGAGGTGTGACTTGGTAAGTTCCGAAGATGACAACGTCACAGTAATAGACAATAGACATTTAGTGACCTTCCCTATTAAAGTGGCTTACAAGTATGTAACTGCCATTTTAAATTCTTGTTATGACCCCTTCAGCAACTTTAAACAGACTTCTACTGAAATTGCTGATAAAGATGATGTCTAAGAGCTCTGCAATTAATTATTTAAATGGTTGTGGGAATACAGAGCCATGGATATAGAAAATAAATACTTTAAGTGGTGTATTCAGCTAAAAATTTTGCAAAAACGTAGATTGTGCAATGTAAACACATGCATCTGGAGTGTTTCTCCCCGGGCCTCTGCTGAAAATAGACTCTGTCCAAGTTGAACTTTCCTGGTCAACAAATGTTAAATAAATAAGTAAAAGGATTGAGGTTTTTCAAGTGTCTTAATGGGGTCACTGAAAACGATCCATTCTACAATACATTGACTTCCTTAATAATACTGGTCTGAACTTTTTGCAATTGTTAATTAACAACAATGTAAATAATATGAAGAAAGTTAAAGAAAGGGTTCTGGCTATAGATGAACAAATTCTTCCCATTTTGGTAAAAGTTCTGGTGGGGAGGTTGCATTATGAAAGTATGTTGTAAAAAGTAGAACGGTATGAAAGAACTGTAACCATTCGTAAAAATAAGAAGTTGCAGAGGGTCTTAGCTGCTTATAATACATAATCTGCTTATAAGATTTACAATTCCATCACTAAACAAACTAAGACTTGTTTTAAGAGAGAATAAGGAAGCGGGTCCTGCTCAAAGCCATTTTAAAGAATGCGGCTCCTTTAAATCATTCGGACTTTAGAATCAGAATTTAGAACTCCTCACACACGAAGCACAGGAAATTATGTTTCAGCAGGAGTTTTAAATGACGTTGGATGAGAACATGCAGCTGGAATAGTTAATGCTTTGCAAGCAGAAAATGCAGGTATTTAAGAACTGCTGCTGTATTCTCTGAATAGGAATAAAAACTTGGAGGCAACAGAACTAGCAGCTAGAACTTCAGTTTTTTTGTACCAAAGGAAGAGAAGCAGAAAAGGATTCTTCCATAAGCACACAAGGATGGAAGGTCTCAGATTCTTTTGATGGACAGTTAATAAGGTATAAAATTAGATTATTTATCTAATTTTGAGTTGAACCCTGTACATGAAAAATTACTAATGCTAGGATTGAATTTCATTCCCTCGTGGAGGGCTGATGTATCCAGGACATTGTTGGACTTTAACTTATATGTACAAAAATTGAATTTGGGTTATATTTTGAAAAATATCAATGTTAAAAATTCAGTCTTTGTAAAACCTTCCATTTATAATCCAATATTGGTACATATATTCTCATTGGTACATACATATACTTTCAAACCTCAACAAATCGGAATTAGGTAAGCTCTCCCAAAGCTACAACCATATTGCCAGATTCGCCACTGGCTCCACTTACAGAAATCACCACTGCCAGAACCTGAAACAACTAGAGTGGCTAGAACTGCCCAGTCTAATTCAATTCAATCAACTCCAAATAGCACACAAAATTTTGTACCACCCTGAGGATACTCCCTCACTCATAAATATCATTAAGCCCTACAGCAACTTGAGATCCCTGTGATCAGCCAACAAACTACTCGTCCAAACCCACAAAGCTAACAATGCTGCTGGTGAATCCCTGTTTGCCAACTTTGCTGGCAAAACCTGGAATTCGTTGCCAATCCATATAACCCTACAATCCTCCATAGGTCTATTCAAAAATAACCTCAAATAATATCTCGAAATTAACTGGCTCCGCCCGTGTACTAATCCTTATTAAGTTAAATACTGAATGGAGAATCTCTAAATATCAAACAGGTAACTATTTCACCAAGCTCGGTATGCTATCTAATGTCTCCTGCCTTTAATTGTGTCTGACCATGTGAATTGTGTATCCCTATTAGGGAACAAGTAATAAATCCAAAGCAGCCAAATCGAAGGCAGGAAACAACACCAGCAAAGGCTTTGCTGGTGTTGTTTCCTGCCTTCGATTTGGCTGCTTTGGATTTATTACTTGGTTTGGTTTCGTTCATTTCTAGTCTACCTATTAGGGAACACCATGAACCATTATACATACTGACTTTGTTTTTTATTCTTTGTTGTAAATGTTGTTTTTATACTTTTTTATACTTTATATTTTTAAAATGTTATCTTTGTAATTTGTCTATTGGAGCTTTCCTCCCCAGGCCTCCGCTGAAAATGGACATGTATCCAGTCGGACTATCCCGGAAAACAAATGTAAAATAAATAAATACATTGAAAGTTTTTGAAGCTGTTTGTGAGAGGGATAAACGAGCACTTTTAACATCTAAGCGTAAAAAGTCTTATTTCAATTTATCAGCATTGGAGAACTTATTAATAAACATCTTACAGTTATGAAAGCTGATAAAGAGGGAGGTTTAGTTCTGATGGATCAAGACATGTATGTAACTAATATGGAAAGTATGTTGTTAAATGACAATGAGTATAAGCTTGTAGGGGTTAATGAAATTCAAAACTAGCTTCAAGAAGGTATATTCTTTCTTGTATGAAAACCTAATGAATGGTAATTTAGATATGGAGATGTATAATTTTTGCAAGATAGATAATCCAAAGATAAGTATATTGTTTGGAATCCCCAAAATACACAAAGATGCCAATAACCCCCCCCCCCCACCTCTTTAGACCTATCGTGTCAGCACCACGTTATATCATGGAAATTATTTCATTGGTAATAAATGCTATGTTGAATCCCTTGTTACATAAGCTTGATTCCTATATTAAAGACTTTTGGGATTTTTAGATAGACTGAGAGAATTTAATACTATCATCATCATCTCTTTTCGGCTTATGCTGGTTAGGGGTCGCCACAGCAGAACAACGGTCCACAGAATGATTGGTAGTGGAGTTTTATGGTGCCAAGTTGCCAGCCTGGTGCCCAACCTTCCACAGAAGGCACACACATGCACACACTCACACCTAAGGCCAATTGAGAGTGTCCAATCAACCTACATGTCTTTAGGATGTGGGAGGAAACCGGAGCACCCAGAAGAAACCCAAGTGACCACAGGGAGGACATGCAGACTATACACAGAAGGCACCCCAGCCGAGAATCGAACCAGAGAACCTCTTGCTGTGAGGTGGCAATGCTAACCGCTGCACCACTGTGGCCACCCAGAGAATTTAATACTATTTATAAAGTTACTCCCTTAAAAAACTGTTTTTGCACTATTGATATATGCTTCCTTTTTACTTGTATATCCCATGATATAGGGGTTGAATATGTTAGGGAATTTTCAAGTAAGTTTACTGAGCTTTCTAATGAGACCATGAATTTTTACTGTAGTTTAATAACAATGTTGTTAGAGAACAACTATTTCATTTTCAATAAAAAATTTTATAAGCAGAAGAAGGGGGTTGCTATGGGGTTTCCCAGCAGCCCCTGCCTTTGCCAATATGATCTTAGCCTGGTGGGAATTTTAAATAATTTTAAATCTATCATGTCTGCATGTAAGGTAGTTTTTTATAAGCGCTTTGTTGATGATTTATCTTTAATAGTTGAGGGTACTAGTGATGGCTGTCTTAAGTTGATGGATGCCTTTAATAGTAGTTCAGATTTTTTAAGATTTACTATAGGTGAAATAGGTATTAAAGTGAACTTAGATGTATGATTGGATTGGAATCGGGATGATAACATTCTTGAAAGTAGTATTTATAGGGGTTCCTATTAGTACAACGAAAACGCATTTTGTCTAATATGTTTTCATTGACACATGTAGAGCGAACAGGCAAAACAGCAAAGCGGCTGTTCAGCGAATTCTTTCCCTGGGAAAAAAGTTGCTTGACCGCTTCGTTATTTTGCCGTGCTCTGAAGTGTAGTGTGGTCCCTTGTCCGGTATAGCTCCCGAGCATGATTGTGCAACAGTTACTGACCTTAGGGCTAGGATGCGGGTTAAGGTAAGTGCATATGTGTGAAAGTGTTTACTGTTTTATATTTTGGGTAAGATGTATGGTTGAGTTACGTGTGTATGTGTTTTCAGCTGTTTACTTTTGTTTTTGGGGGGGGTAGAATTAGGGTTAAGGTAAGTGTGTATGTGCTTGGAACTGTTTATGTAAATGTGAGAGAGTTACTGACCTTAGGGTTAGGGTGCGGGTTAAGGTAAGTGCATATGGTTTAAAATGTTTACTGTTTTTTTTTTCGTTAAATGTATGGTTGGGTTATGTGCATATGTGTATTTAGTTGTTTACTGGTTTTTGGGGGTATAATTAGGATTAGGGTATGTGTGTATGTGTTTGGAAGTGTTTAATGTTTTTTTGGGGGGGTTGGAATCGCTGTTCTGTGGTTTCGACATTTTCAGCTTTCTCTGAAAATGTGTCGCTGAAACATCATTCACTGTTTTTAGCGTTTGATGTTGCAATATAGACCCATTTATAGAAAAGATACTTTTACTAATAGTTACTTGCATTATACAAGTAACCACCCTTCCTTTATGAAAAAGAATATTCCAAGAGGTCAGTATATTAGGGCTTGTAGAATGACCACTAATGATGTCAAGCTAAGACTGGAACTGTCATTTATTACTGATTTATTTGTGGCTAGGGGCTATAAAAGAGAAATCTTATTGAGTCTGGAAGAAGAGGTATTGTCTAAAAGAGACAAAATGTATCCTCCCATTCTAAGGTTGCCCATTATTTCAAACAAACAAGTTAAGCGGAGTTATGATAAAAGTTTAGTTTGTAAGTTAGACATGACAGTAGATAGTTACAATATTTGTTTTATTATACAGAACTGGAAAATTTTGGAAGGTAATAAGGAAGTAATTAAGGCTATAGGAAATATACCTGAGTTTATATATACTAACAGGGTTAACATGAAAACGTTATTATTTAATGATAATAAAATTCTGGATAATATTAATAGTAATAAAGGTAAATGGATGTTTAGATGTGGTAACTGTAATGTATGTCGTTATATTTTAAAAGGACCTGTTATAGATTTAAATTCTGTTGCACATGCCTTAGAAGTACTGGTAGGTTTAATTGTAAGATGAAGGGAGTAATTTATGTGTGTGTGTTCTGGATGTTGTGTCTTTTATGTAGGCATGACTACCAGAACACTAAGAGAGTAGATCAAAGAACACTTATATAGTATTAGAAGGAACAATGATAAAAATGCTCTTTTTAAACATACTATGAGCTGTAAAAATATAAAAAAAATTCAGTTTACCATTTTAGAACATTGTTTGACAGATAGCAGAGGAGGTGATTTTAAGAATTATAAAGAACAAAGGAAGACCTTATGGCAAATTAGACTGTGAGTTGATAAACTTTCAGGACTTAACAATATGATTAATATTAAATGTTTTTTTTAAGGGATAGAAGATTATTTATTAAAAATAAAAATGTGTTTTGGACTGTCAGCTTTTCATACCTTTTTATAAATATACACACACACACACACACACACACACATATATATATATATATATATATATATATATATATATATATATGTATATTTTTTCTTTTTTCTTTCCTTTTCATTATTTTACTAAATGTTTTATTAAGAGTTAACTGACTAATAGAAGATGTGTTCTGATTAGTATTTATACTTAGCTGTTTGTTAGTAATGTCATTCTGATGAAATCTAGGTTCAGACAAAAGTGTTGATTAAAGTTTTTGATAAGCTAATTCCATGCTATGCTTCCTTTCCTGCTGTTGAAGTTTGTGGCCAGTGTGATTTTTGAGTTTTTGTTTCTTTGTGAATTGCTTATCCAGTCTCTCTTCTCAATCCTTTCTAACATCCTCTGATTGATTCTCACAGTTATCATGCAGTATTTTATATGCAATAATTATCCAATTTTTAACAGCAGCTACTGTTGTAGATTCTACTAAAACTCTACCAGTGCTGGTCTTTCACTTAACATCCTCCTATTTCTTTGTCTTTGCCTATACTCTGATATCAATCCTTGATAGGGAAGGCAATCTCTAGTCTGCAGTCCAAATAAATGCTTAGCCTCTTCCCATTCTATTACAATTCCCTCTGTAATTATTTGCTCCCAGTACTTTGGTTCCTTTGCCAACTTTCTCCAGTAAATGCCAGCCTGCTCTTGCCTATTGTCTGCATCCCTAATTGCAGTCATTTCTATCAGCAGAATTCCCTTTCTTCATTCTCATGTTGGCTTAGTTCTTAGAATACTTTCTGCTGCTTTATGGATATAATATTGCTCAATTCCTCCAAATCTTCTGGGTTTCTAATACCGTGATGGAAATGGACCCCATTCCCAAGTCAAAGTACAATTAAAATTCATGAAATTAGTATTGTTTCAGTATTTGATGTCAGCCAAAATTGCTCTTTACAGCACCCACAATGTGCCCAGTAATGACTCCTTCTGAAGTTCATACAGAGTTACATGGATTGGTAACATATCTAAGTCCGATTGTAGATTCTTTTTTATAAGACCCATTGCTCCTACTAATATTGGAACTGTGTGGGTATCTTTCTTCCACACTGCTCTCATTTCTGCCTGCAGATCCTGATATTTTATGACTTTTGAGCCTCTCTGTACGCAAGACACTGTAGTCACTGGGTGCGGTGATTTCAATGATCAATGCTACTTTTGTCTTCTTTTCTTGGACCACTATATCTGGTTTTCTGGGATCTACCTTTTGAACTGTTGGTAATGGGTGATCCCATGTGATACAAACTTCATAATTTTCTATGATGCTTTGTGGCTCATGTTGCCAATGTTTTTCAGCCACTTCGATACCATGTTTGCACAATCCCCAGTGCAACAATCTTGCCCCATTACTATGCCTTTCAGTATACAGTTCTTCTGCCATTAGTATGTCGCAACCAGCAACAAGGTGTGCAACTGTTTCCAAATCAATTTTACAGAACCTTCATTTGTCTGTTTCTCCCACATGTTCTACAGACTTTATAAACCAATGTGTACGCAGCCCACTATCTTGAGCCACCAATATTAACCTTTCATCTCTTGGTTTGAATTCGCCTCTCCTTAACCATTCCTGTGTTTGTTCCTGATCAGCATGAGGTTCTTCCAGAAGTTTTCTATACTTGCAACTATATTTATGTTTTTCCCACATTTCTTGCCTGCTCATCTGATCCTTCACCTTATATTCTTTTTTTTTTTGGCACAATCGGTTGCTGCCTGATTTTTATCTACTTCTGGTTTGATTTCCATTCCTGCTTGACTTTGATAAGCTTCTGCTAGATTAAGCAGAGAAGTCATCTTAGATTTATTATCCTCATGTTTCAAAACGTTCACTATGTTTGGGTCTTGTGAGGTCAGCAGATACGTGTGGAGTCCCACGATTGCTGATCTATACATATAATCAGTTTCAAGGAGGCCCATCCCTCCTTTGGAATGAGGAATATATAATATTGGTATGCATCTTGCTTTTCTATTTAATCTATCCAACACATTTTGAGGTCAGTCAATCACTCCAAAACTGTAAGTTAGGACAGGGAGAGCAAATTGGTTTATAGCTTGGATTTTGTTCCTAGATGTCAGTGCTGTTTTCAGGATTAATTTAAGTCTTCTGAAGTATTCCTTACTAAGTTTTATTCGCATTTGTTCATGTTTTATCGTTGATCCTTCATCAATTCCCAAATATTTATACACTCGTTCTTGCTCAAGTTCTTTTATATCACATTCTTGTCCCAAACTGATGTTTTCCTGGCGTTGCAGTTTTCCTGCTTTAAATGTTGCTTTTGCACATTTATCAGGACCAAATGACATTCTTATATCATCTGAAAATGTTTTGAAACTTGCAGTTGTGCTTTCAGTTCCTCATCTGATGAGCTGTACAGTTTTAAATCATCGACAAAGAGAAGATGAGAAGTCTTTACACTTTGTTGTTTTCTAGGAGCCAGATTATAGCCATGGCCTAAGCAGTTGAGTAAACAGCTTAATGGATTAAGGGCAAGGCAGAATAGTAACGGTGACAGAGAGTCACCCTGGAATATCCCCCTTTGAATATTTATCCCTGAGATAACAATTTGTCCTTTATCATGGCTTAATTGCAAAGTGGTCTGCCACTGTTTTATGGTCACTGTAATGTAGATGACCAGTGTGGAGTGCATCTTATACATTTTAAGCACTCTTTTATCCATGAATGAGAGATACTATAAATTTTTTTTTCTAGTCAATCCATGCCATACTTAAATTCTTCCCCTTTTTACAGTTCTCCACTATGGCTTTATTTAACAACAAATGATCCTTTGTTCCATATGACTTTCTTTTATTGCTCTTTTGTTCTTTTGCCATGATTGAGTTTTCTTCTAAATGGCTATAAACTCTGCTGGCATCAATTCTCGTGTATAGTGTACACGTCATCAGAAGGCAAGTTATTGGTCTATAATTTTTAGGGTAGCTTGCAGGTTCACTCTTAAGTAGGAGCATTGTTTTTCCTGTTGTTAGCCAGGTTGGTGTCTGTTCTGGGTGTGCATATAAATAGTTCTTACTCATGGCTAAATCTGCATGCAAAGATGCTAGTACTTTTAACCAGAAGTTAAGTATTGCGTCTGGGCCTGGGTTTTTCCAATTAGAGGGTTTTCTTAACTTCGTTTCAATCTTTCGAGCTGTTACTTCATCCCATTTCATATCCTGTACCTTTAAACTTCTTATTCTTTCTTTTACTTCTTCTATCCATTTAGCAACTTTGTTATGTTCCACAAGATCTTCATAGATACTTCTCCAAAATGTATTCATTTCCTCTTTTTTGGCGGTCTTTCAATTCCTTTTACCTTATTTCCCAGTTCTCTATAAAACCTTTTTGGGTCCTCAATAAATTGCTTATTTTGTACTTTTTCTTTATATTTATCTTTGCATCTTCTAAATTTTTCCGCCTGTGCTGAAATTTTTAGTTTGTTATTTGCGATAGTGCATGATAGATCCTGGTCTGTTCTAACATTATGCATTGCTTTTATCACATCCATCTTTCTTAGAATTTTGTTGATGTATTCTCTCATCTATAGTCTTCTAACAATGACACGTCTTGTCTTAGTTGCTTTATAATTTTCTCTATTAGATATTTCCATGATGGTATTTGATTTCTCCCCTTCCTTTCCCTCACTACCCTGTGTTCTTGTGGTATAACTTTATCAGTTATTAATTTATCTGCACAATAATATATCCTGTTTACTTCTGTTATATCACATGGATCTCTATGAACAGTCCTAATTACTGTGTTCATTTGTTTTATCAGACTTCTGTCTTTTTGGGTTTTATTAATCTTCTGCAGTCTATTTCTTTCATTGATCTTGATATATCTGTCCATGTCTATTAAATCAAGCAATTCTTCTCTTAGATCATTTTCTTCCAAACTAAGGGCACATCCCTTGTTTTCCAATTCCTGCAGGCATTCTATAGAAGATTCTATAGCATCTACCTGTGACACAGTCTCATCAATTTTATCCTGTGCCGTCCGTTGTTCTATCATATGGGAACTCACTGGCCTATCACTCTTCAACACTGACTGCATCAGACTTTCCACAGTTTCCTGTTCCTTCCCTTGCTGTCTAGCTTCAAGTGAACATTTATACTCGTTTCCTGTGGAAGGCTCCAAATTATCTTCATATGGCACCTGACCAATTGCTTCCTGTTCCACTGGTTTCCCCTTAATTTGGATATCCATTACTCTATTCTGTTGTGGTGCTTTCTGAATGTGATTTTCTATTCAGTTTGCAGGTACTCCATAACATCAGTTTCTATTTCTTTAAATTCTGCATTACCAATCTCCTTTTCTACTCTTCCTCTTTGTCTTCTTATTTTTGTAATGTAAAGTTTTCCATATCCGGATTCCTTTGTCTGTATTTCTCTTCAAATATCTTTGGTGCTGCTCTTTTTGTATTGGTTAGTTTTGCTTTCTCCTTTGCATAAATATTACACCATATTAAATCTCTTTTTCTTTCCCATGTCTATATTTCTTCTTCAGATGTTTCCTGATCTTTCTGTTTCTCCCTGCTTTGGGGACTTACTCCATCCTGCTGTGATGTAACCTGTGTTAGGCCTTCTACACCAAATCCTTCACTTCGCAGGCACTCCATAACTTCAACTTCTCTTTTCTAACTTCTACTTTACTGATCTTTTCTACGTTCCATCTTTGTGATATTATTTTTTATTGTGAAATTTTCCATATCTGGATGCCTTTGACTGTATTTCTATTCAAATGTATTTGGGTTGCCTTCTTTACATTGATTAATTTGGCTTTCTCCTTTGCATAAATATTGCACCATATAAAATCTCTCTTTTTTTCCCATGTCCATATTTCTTTTTGATACTTTTCAAATATCTCTTGGTTTTGTTGTTTATATTTTTGCACTTCCTCAGATGCTTCTTTTTCCAAACAGATCAAGGTTTCTTGATCTATATACTGTTTTTCACAAATCTGTTGTATTAATGAACACAAATTTTCATTTGAAGCTTCTGACAGTTTTGTATATCTTGTGTCTGGAAATTATGGGCTTTTTGAATAATAGTAACAATACATAATATTATGTATGGTTATTGTTATTCTCCTTAAGGATCTGGATCCACAATACCTGTCTCTCCTTGTTTCTTGAGCTTCCCCCCTGTTTCATCATCATTCCTTTCCACGTTGAAACATAGCTTTCTGCTTGTGCTATGTGTACAAGCTTTAACTGTGTATCTCTGATATATCCCTTCAAATCAGGTGATTCCAAAACATCTTGTTCTGTTGGAAGGATCAGCTTATCCTACTCGACTCTTGCTGTTTTTTCCTCCCAGATAAAATCCTTCAACTCTTTATTAATTGCTATCTACAACTTCTCCTGTGGTTGATAAAAATATGCCTGACCTGTGTATAAAACAAAAAGGACTAAAACATTTTGACTGCTTGTATCTTGCTATCCATATCCATGAAAAAAAGCTTCTAATTTCTCATTTTTGTACTATCTTTTATTTAGTCTCTTCCCACATATCCTTATCTACCATAACATAATCTTTTTTTTTTAACCCATACTCCTAAGTACTTCATTTTATTATGCCCCCTTAAATATGCATATTACTGAACCAATTCATGTGTGGGCAAATAGTTTACAGCTATTGCCTTTGTTTTATCTTCATTAATTTTGTACCCTGAAAAGACTTGAAGCTGTCTCAGAATGTTCCACAACATTGAAATGTCCTTTACTGATTTTATCAGGTATAAAATAATATAATCTGCAAATAAAGCCAGCTTTTCTTGACTACAATACTAAATATATCCTTGTATTTCTGAGTTTCTTATTTTCTTTGCTAGTGGTTCTAAATAGACACCCCTGCCTGGTTTCTCTGTTCAAACAGAATGTATAAGAGAGGAATCCACCCACTTTAATTTTTGCCTCCTGTCCCTTATATCCTCCTAATCAACCTTATAATTTTATCAAGGAATGAAAATACTTCCATTGCCCTGCTCATACAAATAAAATCCCAGCTTACTGTTGAATTATTTTTCTGCATGAAGACCCACCAACAGTGGTATTTTCTTACATTCTGCTTCCCTCTGGATCATCATTGGTTTATAAGTGGTGTCAAATGCTTGCCTCCCCTCCATAAATCCAAGTAGGTCCATATCTATCAGTTTTGGCTTCACCTTTGCTATTTTGTTAGCCATTATAGACATAAACACATAATCATGGTTTAGAATTGAAATGAGCCTATATTAAGGTGGATCTGATGGGTCTTTACCACCTTTAGGTATTACAGCCATGAGTCCTTTCTTCCAAGATGTTGGTGCTTCTCATCCTTTTAAAATACTGTTAAACAAAACCTTCCAGATTTTATCAGTTTTTCCTCCTAGCTTCCAAACTTCCACAGGAATACCTATATCTATTTCTGGGGACTTTCCAGTAGGTTGGTTATACATCACCATTCTTATCTCAAGTCCTCCTATCCCAACTGTTAGTAATTGAACCTCATCTGCATCTAACCTTGGCATATTTAATTCTGCCATAAACATTTCCATTTGCACCTTTTTCTTGATTTCTATATTTCTCTACTTTATACAGCTGTTCATAAAATTTCAGAAATATTTCTAGTACCTCTACAAGATTTCTGATTATCTTCCTTATTATAGGCTCCCTAAGCTTGGCAGCAACCTTTTCTACTTTTTGTTGCCTGAGTCATTGTGCTAAACGTTTTTGTGCTCTGGAGTTATTATCAAAACAGTTGCTTAAAAGCAGTCTTTCTAAACTTGGCATATTATCAAGGTGATCCCTTGTTTTCTGTATTTTCTGTTAGCATTCGGCAATTGACCCTCTTCTTGTTCTGTGAGGGTCCCCCTATTCTACAATACTTTAATCTTTGTCATTCCCTCTGAGTAATAATTGTTACTTCTTAATCATATCTCTCTTTCTTTTATTTCCACCCTGTTTTTAAATTCTACTTTAATTTTATTCCACTCCTTCATTATATTTCTATCTTCCCTAATAACTCCTGAATAATTTCCAATACCCATTCCATGAATTCCTCTGTTTTTAGCAAATATGTGGGAAAGCATCAGTGTCTCGTTTTTACTTCATTACCCTGCATTTTTATTTTAGTTATTATTGGTGTGTGATCTGAAACAGTTATTGGATGTGTATCAAACCTTTCAATTAAATGCACATTTTCATGTGAAATACAATGTCTGTCTAGCCTAGTCCAGTTTTTGTACCTTGGGGACTAATATATAAATCCACTCAAAACTCATACTTCTGAATTCACATCTTCCATGCCAAATATTTTCATATGTTTCTTCAAAAATCTGCCATTTTTGTTATAGTTTCCCCTTCTGCCCCCTGATAAATCCCCACTGCTGAAAATCAAATAATAGTCCCCACCTAAAAGTAGTTTTCCCTACTGAAAGCTGATTAAATTTTCCAAATGTTCTTACACTCAATTGTAGCAGTTTTAAGTGGAGTATAAATACATGCCAGTGTAATCCTCCTCCCTTGCCAGTAGCTCCATAGTACTACAAATCTGCCATTAATATCTTTTTTCCCCTCTTTTATCAGTATTGGAGTTCTTCTTGCAAGTACACCCATTTTCCTTTGTCCTAGATATTCCACTGAATAACCACTGAAATACTTTCTTTATCAAATTCACATCCTCATTTATTTCCAAATGTGTCTCCTGTAGCATAACTATTTGCACTCTACATTTTTTTAATTTACTTCACTACTCTTTCTTTTTTGTATATATCTGTTAGCCCATTTACATTTAAAGATAATATAGAAAGTGTTGTCATTATGTTAAGAAGTTATTATTCCCACCTTTTTTGTAACAGTTTTTTTAAATGTCTGATTTCAGTTCTTGGGTTACATACATACATACATTAATGTTTGGCAGGTTGTTATTTTATATAGTTGTTTCTAGTCATAACCATTTGAACCTATGTCACATCTTACGGGACTTTTTGTTTTAGTGAAAACCTTCAAACAACCCCCAACACTCCTAAAACCTATTAACTTAATACTAACACACATAAAATATGTACATCTTTTATACTGAAGTTTAACCCTCCTAATAGAAGCAATTGTCCCAGACTGACAGCCAGACTCACAAACCTGGATTAACCTAAAAGGAAGGTTATCCATGCCAAGATGCATGGTACAGCCTGTGCTTCTACTTCCACTAAGTGCTGTCTGTTTTTCTTTTATCTTTATTCTCTCTCAGGTTACAAAAACATTGTAATGCTTTCAGAAAACATTATCTCCTAGCTATTGAAAGAAATAAGAATTCTGTTATTATTGCCCTTTATCAGATTTTCTCTATAGAGATAAGAGAACCAAATACACAGTTACCTCTACTACACTCACTCACTTATTTGCAACAGGACAACTTTTTATTATACTCAGTGTTCTTTTTTATTTATTTGCTTCCACTTAAAATGTATTGCTAGATCAAGCCAAGGGCCTTAATCCTACTTTAATTCTACTGTATTCTACTGTAGAAGAGTAAGAAAAAACACATAAAGTTTTCTTGTATCATGCTCTTTGGTCCGGACTTTTCTTCTTTTTATTTATTTATTTTTTATATTGCAGTGCCTACATTTCTTAAATCTGAACAAGGAGAAAGAAAGAAGAAGGAAAAAAACAGGGGCACCTGTTTACTTTAGTAACCATGCTACACTCAAAAAGTGACAGCTTTGCTGTACAGCATGTAGGTTATGTCATGCATTATAAAATTACCACTGCTGAGGACAACATTTTGTTTTACTTACAGTTAACTCTCTCCCTCCTCTTTCCCTGTCCCAAGTGTTCTTATAAATATTAATGACATGAAGTAGGGCATATGCTTTATAGTCCCCCCACAAATTTAACAAAGTCAAAAAAGTCCAGTATTATCAGGTTTTCTTGTTCTGTCATGTTTCAAAAATACAATTAATGCTTTGTTATCCCATATTTATGGGATTTTTGATATTTAATCCCATACCCTCTGCAAGCGAAATTTGGACGCGTGGATGGGAAATCGCAAATTCACCCCTGGGATCTCTCTTGTGTCCCTGCCAGACAGAGGCACAGTAAACTAATCTTAAAAGGGTACCTTCTGTGACCTACTTTACAGAGGCACAGTAGGCTAATCTAATAGGGAGGCGGAAGCCAAATACACTCTGGCTAGGCTTATAAATGCCCTCGGGCAGATAGCCTAGTATCTACCTATGAACCATAATATCTGATAGATTGAAGCCTTTTTTTCATTTAATCATGCTGCTCTGAGCAATTACCACCAGCATTACTATTATGTAATATGATGGCTGTACTGAGTCACGTCTAAGGTTAACAAATGCAATATGGTAATAAAACAGCTGCTATTTACTAGTCATTATTTATTCTCTATCTTAACAGTGTAGGGATTTGGTGGTGGGTATTTATTTATTTTTTATCACTGGATAATGGGTACTGAATGTGTTTATGTAATGAGAACTATGGCTTGATGTTATACGTGTTGCTATTTTCTTTCTTATGTTATTCTTTGATACAGTTGTATCTACATTATTTACACTGCATTTCTCTCATGAGCTGACATTTGTAATTTCATTTAGGCTGCACTTGTGTGGTCCTAAATGACAATAAAGTTTCTTTGAATTTATTTGTCAATTTCCAAGTTGCTGGTTTTATTCCTGATTATCTCCGTCTATCAAATCCAGTCTCTTCTTCATTCCCAATGTACTCTTAGTTCTTCTAGTCAACTCTTTTGCTTTTGTGTGTGTCTCAAGCATTTTACATTGAAACATTGGAAAATGTTTCATTGTCACAGTCTTTCTATATCCTTTACTACCAAAAGAACAAGAAGCAGACTCTCCTTCAGTTTGATAGCTCACATTTTGTTGGACACACTTTTGCATTTCCTCCTTAGCATGTTCTACATCAGAAAATGATGTTGGCCCTCCTGGAAAGAATATGCTGAAAATAGCTGGATACACCAGCTTGAATCTCATGCCTGCTTCTCAACATTCCCTGATTACTGGGATAAATTTACTCCTCTTCTACCTGGGGTTCAGTGAGTAATCATTTTCCACAATCACTCTACTGTTTCCCACTTTTAGTACTTTGTCCTTCTGCCACAGTTTTGTTAGAATCAACTCTTTCTGCTGGTAGGATTGAATTGTTACTATTAAAGATCTAAGTTGCTTTCTTATGGCCAGGTTTGGAGCATACACAATATGTGCCCTTTCAATTAACAACTCCTACTGTGGAATACCAATGCATTTGCTTATTTGTGCATTCATAAAATTAATACAGTCTGTTCCTTCCAGCTTCTCTGGGACAGCAGAAAAATCTCAGGTTTTTCCTATGTGCTCTGTCCTCTAATTATAATATTTTCTGAAACATTTCTTCTTGAGCAGTCTCATTCTCAGCTAGCCTTTTCTTCATTTTGACCTCTGATTTTTGCAGTTTTATCACTTCATCTGAATGTCTCTTTAAAGCTTCTTCCATTTTTTTCAGCCTTTTGCTACTTGAGTTTATACACTCCTTCGGTATTTTGTTTATTTTAATCAGCTCTGAGTACATCTGATTTATTTTATCCCCTAGGTTACTGGAAGTCATGTCTTGCACCAAAGATTGAGCTTGCATTACTTTTTGATGAACAGCTGCAGAAATCTTCCCAGTCAGTGTTTTATCCTCATCTTTTGTGACTGATTTTGCTTCAGGTTTTCTGAAATTCTTTTTTTCTGCTGGCATTTAGGCAGTGCACTTACTAGCCAGTTGCTAAAATTTACTCTAAAAAGGCAAATCCACAGGCTCTCTTTTCTGAGTTTTTGTTTTCACACTGGGGGAGCTGAAATTAAGCTGTTGCTCAGTGTGCAGCCATCTGGGAAGTTAGAAATGATGCATTTGACAATTAGATGCGAGACATAGAAAGATTTCCTAACTTCAATTGCCACATGATGATCAAAGGATAAATAGAGCATCAGGTTGATCTTTGGGCACATTTTGAGGGCTTTTCTTCTTGGTGAATAGCATTTCTACTTACCAGCTAAAGGGTTTAAATGAGTCTCCATGCATATTCTAAGCAAGAAAACACAAACACATAAAGATGCTTGGATATGTCTTTGCATCTTTGTATATGTGCCTGCTGCTGCTTGCAGAACTACCCCATATATCTTGTGAATCAAAACAGTCCATTTACAAACATGAAGGCTTCTCAAACTTGTGGAGAGGCTGGAATTTAAAGAGGAGAAGCAGAAGATTGCTGTGAAATGTAGTGAGGCAAAAGGGTCAGTCTCTGCAATACCGAGGAACAAATGGAGTGTTATTGTGAGATGGGGGGGCATGTCCCCATCCCCCTATAATTGTGCCTTTGCCATTGGGTTGTGCAGTTTCAGTCATGGAATTCATTTTGTGATATAAACTTCATGAGAACTACTTAAATACACAGATAGATAGATAGATAGATAGATAGATAGATAGATAGATAGATAGATAGACGGATAGATGGATGGATGGATGAATAAACTACATACATACATATAGCATGTCATATAAATACAGAATCCTACATGACAGTAAGATGATGTCAGTAATAATACAGCAATACTTGTAGTTAATTTCTTCTAAATGGTGCACAGCTTTTTTATTCCTAGCAGAAGCTGCACTTTACACTGTACTCAAGTTAATAGCAGATGTACCATTCATCAGTAGTTTGTGTCACTCCACAGCTAAAATATTTCTATCCTTCAGGATTAATGCCAAGCCAGATCTGAAGTTTCCTGAAACAGTAGTTTCTAAGACAGTGTTTGGCAAAAAGGATCTATAAAGCAGGGGCAAAGGAGAAGAAATATTGGTCTACGGTTTGTAGATAAATGCATAAGTTAACAAAGACATAATAGGCAGGGAAAGGTCAAAGGTTTTGGAGTCATGGCAAGTCTGCAATTTAGTGCAGGACAGCCATTCAGAAACATTGCTTTGTTTTCAGAACCAGGGTAGCTCCTTCTTTGACAGAGAACCAATGAATCCTTCAGGAACTCAATAACTTATTTCAGCAAAACAGGATAATCTGAATCTGTTAACCAGATGTGTGTATTGTCTGAAAAGCTCCACAACCTGGCAGAAATTAAACACACCCTGAGATGCTATGACCTCAGAGCAAATTATATTTAGTAAGAGAGAGTGAGCAAAGGGCTCTCCCCTACACAGGGTTGGTAAAAGGTTCCCCCCACTCAGAAAATCTTCGGAAAAACACAGTTAATCAAAAATCATTTGGTTGAGTTTTGTTATTAGCCTATTATATTTTGATTGTCTATAAGGAACCCAGATTCGTCTGTGTAGATGGCATAAGTACCCTCAAAAGTGTCCAGGTTGCTAATCTTGTAAATACAAATCATAAATGCATCTCCTTCTCTTACTGCAGTCCTGTTCTGGACTTAAAACTGAAAACAGACATCCAGTGTGAATCCTAACTAAATGTTATCTAAATGAAAACATTTATTACTATATTGAAGGGTCCAGTGTCTTCTTAACCCCTATGTTATGCAGAAATGCAATTTTTTTAAGATATAAAAATTGAAGAATCTGGGAATGTGAACCATAGACCTTTAATCTCTTTTTAAAGGTGGTTTAGTATGTAGCATTTTTTTTAATTTAGAAACATGTTATACTTCTTCTTAATTTATGTATTTCAATTTGTTTATTGATTATTTTTATATAGCATTGTAAAGCACTGACCAGAATCAAATGTAGTCAGGCATATTCTGGATTCAGCACAAGAAAAAAAATCTTATTATACAGAAATATAATAGAAGGCTTTAAAAAGACGTTGCAGAGTAGCCACCTTCAGAGTAGTTACCGTCAGAGTAGTCACCATTGGAGTAGTCACCTTTTGCTACATATAAAGAGGGAAAGAGATACAATAAGTACATAATAATGGAGTAGTTTGTCAGGGTCCCATTTCATTTTGATGTAATATTCTTAGAATTTTGCTTTTAGGTGTAGAGGCATTAACATAACGATATAGTTATAATCTGGACACCGAGCCTCTAAACAGGAATAAATGTAATTTATGGTACCAGGAATGTAAAGTATCCAAAATGGTTTGGTCAGATGATGTCAGCGTTGTGGAAAAAGAGAAATTTGAGAATTCAGTAATAAAGTTTAACAGCTATTGCTAGAATTGATTGCAGTTTGTGAGACTTTTGAGAGAAGCTGTGAGTGTTTTTCAAGTTCTGGGATTATTAGTGATAAGGAGTGTTCAGCATAATTTATTCTGATGCTGCCCTAGGGATAGACCATCAGTGGAGTGGGATCAGAGATTAGACAGGAAGGTAAAATGTATTAATTTGTCAGGTAGATGGCAGAGATATTCCATTTTTAATACTTTGAATAAAAAAGACAAGAAAGGTAAGTTAAAGCACTCTTTGATGAGCAAAATGGACATGGAAGTTAAGGGTGGGGTATCAGTCCAAAAGTATTTGATACTTGTTAGAAGCAGGAAGATTTTTTTTTGCAGCAATCTCCTGTAATGTAATAAATGCTACATTTGCCAAACAGTCTACAGCTGTGCCCATTTCAGAGCGGAAGTAGTTTGTCAGTGCTCTTTGTACTATTTCTCTGCATTAGTAACCTTGGCATATTTTTGTTTTATCAGCTTGATGAATATCAATTTTATTGTCTGCTCACTTTTAATTGAAGCCCAACGTTCTATTCCTGTGCAAAACACTGGATGCTGTCAACTTGAGTAGAGACAATTTCAGTATTTCTAAATCACATTATGCATCTCTTTTCGGCAACCAATTAATCTGTTCCAGGGACCTATCCATGAAACACCGGAGATGAGATACCCCATTAATAAGATATAGATTTATTATGTGGAAGTGTTCAGACAGGCACATACATGTGTAATAGCAGTTTAGCACAGCAGGTCATCCTAGAAGGCACTTAGAGGTCAGAAGAAACTAAAGCACCCGGAGATACATTTATCTTTTACTTCTTTTAAATCAAACACACCAATGTGCTGCCTTTATTTATTTATTTATTTATGGATGTATTTTATTGCATAGACAGTTAAAACGACATGATAACATAACTTATAGCAACAAAAACACTATTTTGCCGAAGTTTAGCAAAAACAAAGACTATAGTCTGTAATAAAGAGGTATAAGAGGTACTTAGAATACATACTGATGTTTTAAAAGAACTATGGCTCAGCTCTTTATTATCCTGCTCAAGTGGGAGGACAATGCCTTTCTTTTTAGAGACTGTCCCCTAACTTGTAATGAGCTTAAACCATTTCAGAAGCCCTTTATTCTGGTAAGCTGGAAGTCAGTCTTCAGTGTCACCTTTGGCAATCCAATTAGCTGCCCTTCTTTTTAGGCTATTTCTGTAGGATATAATGAGCCCTGGAATGAAAGACTTATTCTGCTACAAATCAGTGACATCTATAACAGTTTATTAGTTGTATTTATTGTACAAAGAAATTCATTAGGTATTGTTGCAGTGCTGAATGTCAATACATGGCAATGCCACACGATAAATGTTAGGACAGTAACAGAACAACATAATAACAACAAATATGAAAAAGGTTGGTTTTTTACTTATAGATGTTTCAGACTGCCTTCTGTCCCTCCAAACAAGGGCATTTTTTGGATCCATAGATGACTTCCCAGAGGACACAATAATGCATTTTTGGCATTTAGTTTCAGTGCATGATTTTGGGGCCAGTTATTTATTTTGGACAAACCTTCCTGCAGGATGGCTAAGTAATTTGGGGATTCAATGACTGCTCCTAATTTGCAGTCATCTGCAAATGTAGATGTCACAGCCTTTTAGTATTGGCTTTTACTTCAGAGAAGTAGATGCCAAACAGGTGAGGTCCCAGCACAGAACCCTGGGGGACTCCATGGGTGACTGGTCTCTTTGTGGAAGTAACTTCCCCTATTTTGATTTTCTGTGTCCTATCATACTTCTCAACTTCTTAGCACATGAAATCTGGATAAAGTCAAAAATAATGGGGGGGGGGTCAAAGCCCCCAAAAAATAGGGACAAATTTTAAATATTGCTCTTATTTGTTATAAGGTTGCTAGAATGAACATGTTGTGTTAGCATGCATTTTCTGAATAATATGAAGTCTGAAACTCAAATGTCTGTCATCATTTAGTGACTTCAGTCCTGAATGCTTTACCAACCCCCCACACAATTTTTAAAATGACTGATTTCAACAATTGGCTTAGTTTCTGGTGTCATTCTAAAGGGATCCAGTATCTGTCTGCCTGGGATGACATGAGTGACAGACCTCGATGCTTTGTCAGAGGTGGCCTGTATCTGTCACCCCTGGGCTTCCAGATACTGGCCAAGGCTCATACCACTCCTATAGTGCCTTTTTAGGTGGTGTTAGAAGACCAAATTACCACAGCTACAAACAAATGTAACCTGAGGCTCATGCTGCCCAACGCTAGACGTCTAAAGCTCAAAATGCACTCACTCAAAGCACTCCTTAAAATGGGGAACATTGACATTTGTGCTGTAACAGAGACCTGGTTCAAGGCAGCAGAAAGCATCCCTGCACTACCAGGCTATAACTCATTCCACACCTTTCGGCCCCAGAACTTGGACCGAAGCTCCAAAGGCGGTGGTGTTTCCATATTCATAAATAATGCGCACATCTCCAGACTGATAGCCCAACATAACGCATCAGAGATACTTCAGGTGCAGCTAACATTGGGTAAGACAGCGATTCAGGTCGTAACTTGTTATAGGTCCCCAGCCATGTCCCAAGACACTCACTTCCACGTTCCTAAGCACCCTGGAGAATATTAGGGTCCAACCTAACACTCTCATACTGGGAGACTTCAACTACCCCTCCATTAACTGGCCCAACATATCCTGGAATTCATTAATTCTAGTGCCCTGGACCAGCTCGTTCTTACCCCCACTAGAGGTAGCAACGTCCTTGACCTGGTCATTACTAACATGGACGACCGTTGCTCTACACCAATAGTCAACTCCTCCCTGGTTAGATCCAACCACAAACTAATCACCTTGGAAATCCACATCCCTTCCAGCCCCCCTGCAAAGGTAACTACCATGAAAAACTTCTCCAAAACTAACTTTGGGGACCTACAAACAGAGGTGGCTAACTTCACGGCACCCATGCAAATGGAGAATAGTTGCATGAGAGCCAAATCATACACCAGTGCACGGTACAGACACGTACACAAATGCATGGATCTCTCCATACCCAATAGAACCAAGATGGTCTCCTCCAAAAAAGGAAGCCAATTTGGTGGTTCCCTGCCATAAACAAACTCTACAACAGAAGGAGGAAACTGATGCGGAATAAGGTGAAGTCCCAAGACTGGAAAAACTCCCTATCAGCCTCAACAAAAAGTTGAGATCTCTCATCAAATCCTCTAAAGCTAGCTATGAAAACAGAATTGCAGCAGATAGTAAAGACAACCACAAGGCCTTCTATAGTTATGTAAGGAACCTCCACGGCAACACCCAGATTTGCTCTGAGCTACTGCACAATGGCTGAAGTAGCAAACAAACACCAACTGTACCACAGCTAGAAAGTTTATTATAAAACAGGTAAGCGCTTTCAGGGATGTGCCTCTTCATCAGACAACTCACAAAAACAATTAATTCCTTGTATAGTAGAAGCACCTGCTATCAATTAAGTCTTAAAGATACAATGTTAAATACAAATGCTTTAACCTGGTCCACTCTAGTATATCTTGAATATGCATATATCTGGTTCAAAAATTCATAAATATTAGAACACATATTATGTATATGAATCATGGTTAAAAATAGCATAATGGGTAAGGTGTTTACCTTATAGACACAACATGCAGAGTTCGACCCTCACATGGGGCAACTGGCTAGGCTCAAAATGGCCCACAAGGGCATCCAGCCAGGCACCAATCCATGAACCTATATTAAAATTGCTAAAACCATGTCCTACTATGCAAAAAAAATTTAAAAACATAAACTATAACATGCAACATCTATATAAATATATATAGTGCAGGAACACCATGTAAAATATAATATGTATATGTATGAAAAGCATATTGAAATATAACAGTATCTATGTAAGAATAAATATGTATGCATGTGTGTAGAAAATATGTAGAAAAGAAAAAATGATCTATATAAATATCTAGAAAATATGTATATAAATATATAAAAATATACATGTACATATGTAGATAAAAATGTATGCATATAAAAATGTATATACATAAGAAATACATAAACAACTTAACCATGACTCATATACATAATATGTGTTCTAATATTTATGAATTTTTGAACCAGATATATGCATATTCAAGATATACTAGAGTGGACCAGGTTAAAGCATTTGTATTTAACATTGTATCTTTAAGACTTAATTGATAGCAGGTGCTTCTACTATACAAGGAATGAATTGTTTTTGTGAGTTGTCTGATGAAGAGGCACATCCCTGAATGCGCTTACCTGTTTTATAATAAACTTCCTAGCTGTGGTACAGTTGGTGTTTGTTTGCTACTTCAACTATATTTATTTTACGCCAGCTGTTTTATTAGTTGGTCGAGGATTTCTGTGTTTCGCATTCTACAATTGTTTTTCCTATCCAAACTGAACATGGCAGATGGAAGTATACAGTCATCTACATCTGAATCTATGAATTCAGTCAATGGAAACAACTTTAAGGATACAGTTGGCTTATCAATAGGAAGGTTCAATGGACTACTGACTGTTTGCAAAAACCCTCTTCTAAATATAGGGTTAAATATATCAGATGCAGCAGTAAGTAATGATTATGAACAACAGAATAACTTTAATAGTGCATATAAGGAGCTGGAGAACAAATTATATAAAGTTAAATGCCTACAATGGCAACATTTTCATTTTCAGGCATGTCTTAAGCATAACCTTGTGCCTAGAGGTCTCTGTGTATTGACAATGCCCACATATGGACAAGTTTATCCTGAACTACTCAGGCAGTGGCAAATTATTAACCTAGAATGCAGTGCAAGGTATTTACATCTTCTGATAGATTTTTTCGGCCACAAGAAGATGAACTGGCTAAGGACATTAATGTTCTATATGATAAAATACTTGATTCCTACCCCTCTGAATTAGTTGGTGTTAAACTTGAAACCTTACATGACAACATTCTGAATTATGAAAACAGGCTATTGAACGTTAAGACATGTAAATTAAACAGGGATTTCAACGATTTTCAAATGGGGAATGTGTTCTCTTGGGCTAAAGAACGCCCCCCCCTATGAATAATACACGTCAACTAGCATCGCAAGAGCCAATCGCAATTGCAAGGCAGCGAACTGCTATTTTGAATGAGCAGCCACCTAATAAGCCCTCCACATCACATGCGACGTACGTGAAAAGTAGCAACATGGCTACCAACTGTACAGGCGTAACAAACAGTTCTGTACAATTACCTATTGATTTAATGGATATGAGTAAGCCGACTCCAAATGGAGATGGCATACCAGTTGTAAGACCTAAAGATGGCAGGCATCTGCAAACTTCCAGCAATGGAATGATGACACCAGCAGGATCCAGCTCAACTAACGAAGTGAATCGTTTTTTACTACAGAACCCTTTACCCATCAGGGGATGTTCAAGGAACTGGCAACAGCAAATACAGAGAAGTCTGGAAGGGCACAACAGGAAAAGATTCAGGCAGGTTTAAGTTTCAATATTTCCTCTCATACGCTTACCGAAACTCAGACTATGATGTTAAATAAAGGCTTAATTTTTCTGCCAGCGTGAAGTTCTAAGAGATTTGCATCTGTTTGGCCGCAGTCTAACTTTAAAAACTATGTTTGGTACTAACACTCAAATGAATAAATGTATTTTTAAGAAGCCCAGCACATATGTTCCCCCTAGTAATGCTATTATAGACACATTTATTGAAGTATGTGACAAACAGTTTAGAGAAGTATTAAATGCTGGTAATTGTTCTGAGACTTTTTATAATTTAAGCAAATCTGAATACAAAGCCCTGGAAGAGTTGAAACTAATGAACTCTATTGAGATATGGCCTGCCGACAAAGGAGGAGGGATTGTTGTCCTAGACAAGCGACTATATCTTGAACAAATGTTTGAATTGTTAAATAATGATGTAACATATCAATCTGTATCATGCATTGTTGTGAAGGCCATTATCGATAAAGTTTCCTTTTTGATTTTTGATCTGTTGATTACAGGGATGATTAATGAGCAATTATTTGAGTATTTTACCATGAGCAGCCCTACTATTCCAGAGGGATACGGGTTACCTAAGATCCATAAATGTCTGTATATACCACCAATGCACCCCATTGTATCTAGCAAAGGGTGGGCAACAGAGCCCCTTTCGATTTTTGTTAAAAAAAATCTACACCTATTACTGAAAGATTGTGATAGTGTGCTTAAAGACACTAAAACATTCTTGGAAACTCTTAGATTGAAATGGGTTGAGATTAATGGTGATAGCAGTTGTTTCTTTGTGACAATGGATGTAGAATCACTTTTCACTGTCATCCCCAATGAATGGGGTATTGACAATGTAAGGAAATTACTTAATATTACAAATCATACCAGGAATAAATGTGAGTTGATTTGTGCATTGTTGGACATCATTTTGACCAACAATGTTTTCATTTTTCACAAGAACTATTATTTACAGAATGTTGGCGTGGCTATGGGCACAGCTTGTGCCAATAGCTAAGCCAACCTTTCCCTTGTACAATGGGAACGAACTCATGTATTATCTAATGCTAAATAGACTAAGCATATTAGCTGGTACACTAGATTTGTGGATGACATATTTTTGCTATGGAGTGGTACTGAGGCTGATTTAAATTAATTATTTGCTTATTTGAACAATACTACTACATTTCTTAGGTTCACATCTAAGTATTCTGTACATGAGATTGATTTCTTGTATGTTAAGGTTAGGAAAGATGATTTAATTCATATCAAAACCAGCCTATATAGGAAACCTGTTAGGAAGAACAACTACCTGCATAGCACAAGTATGCATCCTAACCATACCAAGTGGAATATCATTAAGGGTCAAGTCTACAGGACCATGAGATTGTACAACAAAGACAGTGAACTAGCTAGTGCTCTACAACTATTTAAGATAGAATTTTTAGAGAGGGGATATAATGCACACGATATAGATAAATGTATTAACAAAGGTTGGAGTAATAGAGATGGAAGTTGCAGACCTTATTTCTATGAAGAAAGGAGCATTGAACCAAATACTCAAATCATTAAAAATAATATGACTTGCCATATCCAAGGGATTATTGATGACACCCTAAGGATGCCATTAACATTTGCTAGTAATATTAATTCTGTCTGTAAAGTGATTACCAAGAATTGGGGTATTCTTTCCACAATTAGTGATCTACAAGGCATTATTGGGCCTAAACCTAATTTTACATTTAGGAATAACAGAACATTAAAGAGTCACCTTTGCTATAGGAATGATACATCAACCACCAAGAACAGATCTGATAGATTGGGTACCTACATATGTAGAGATTGCACAGCTTGCAAATATATTCACAGTGGTAGAAGCTTTGTACACTCATTTAAGGGTTTCAGTTTTAACAGCATTCAATATGCTGATTGTATAACATCTAATGTAGTGTATCTTGCCAATTGCACAGTATGTTTTAGTTTCTACATAGATAAGACTAACAGGCGGTTGAAAGAGAGAATATCGGAACACTACAGGGACATCAAGAATTGTAAAGAGAGTAGTGCTATAGCCATGCATAATAAGAACGAGGGACCAGACCATAATTTTAAGTTCCTTGTTCTACAGGTCCTGCCAGAGAGATTGAGAGGGGGCAATTTGTCGAATGACATGGAGGTTGCAGAACAAAAATGGATTATGCTGTTTAACACAGATAAACTACCAGGTCTTAACAATATGGTGTCCTTGAAGCCGTTCTTAAAAGCTTGTCCAATTAAACATTGACCATTACGATTTTGGAACTTTAATGTATAATTTTATTTATTGTATTTATGTTCTGTCATTATGACATACTAAGTTGTTTATGTATTTCTTATGTATATACATTTTTTATATACATACATTTTTATTTACATATGTACATGTATATTTTTATATATTTTTATATATATTTTCTAGATATTTATATACATCATTTTTTCTTTTCTACATATTTTATACACACATGCATACATATTTATACATACATAGATACTGTTATATTTCAATATGCTTTTCATACATATACATATTATATTTTACATGGTGTTACTGCACTATATATATTTATATCGATGTTGCATGTTATAGTTTATGTTTTTAATTTTTTTTTTTGCATAGTAGGACATGGTTTTAGCAATTTTAATACAGGTTCATGGATTGGTACTGGGCTGGGTGCCCTTGTGGGCCATTTTGAGCATGTTGTATCTATAAGGTAAACACCTTAACCATTATGCCATTATTAACCATGACTCATATACATAATAGGTGTTCTAATATTTATGAATTTTTGAACCAGATATATGCATATTCAAGATATACTAGAGTGGACCAGGTTAAAGCATTTGTATTTAACATTGTATCTTTAAGACTTAATTGATAGCAGGTGCGTCTACTATATAAGGAATGAATTGTTTTTGTGAGCTGTCTGATGAAGGGGTGCATCCCTAAAAGCGCTTACCTGTTTTATAATAAACTTCCTAGCTGTGGTACAGTTGGTGTTTGTTTGCTACTTCAACTAGCTGTTTTATTAGTTGGTAGAGGATTTCTGTGTTTCACGTACTGCACAATGGCACCTCCTATACCGAGCCAACAGATATTGCCAATATACTGGCCAACGGATTCAGTGCCAACTTTACCCCCCCCCCCAAAGGACCAATCACAATACCAGTAGATTGCCAGGCACCAAGTATTAATGCTGCACAGGTTAAAACAGCACTGTCCAAGGCCAATAATACAACTTCTATGGGACCTGACAATATCCTTGGCTGTGTTCTACATGAACTACAGAGTGAACTGGCACCTCACATGTGTGCCCTGTTCAATCACAGCCTCACCTCAGGCTTTGTCCCTACCGAATGGCACACTGCTATAGTCATCCCTCCCCACAAAGGAGGAGCTACTACAGACCCTGGGAACTATCGCTCCATTAGCCTGACAAGTCTGATATGCAAAGCTATGGAACACATCATCATGGACTTAATAAACAAGGATATAGGGAATCTCCAAACTCTGGATCCCACACAGTTTGGTTTTGTGAATGGTAGATCATGCCTGCTCAACTTGGTCAACTTCTTTGAGTCAGTCACCAGAGCTGTGGATGAAGGCAAGGTGGTTCATACAGCCTACCTTGATCTGGCCAAGGCCTTTGATACCATTCCCCTCAGGAATCAGAAAAACTCACTAAGCTAGGCATCAACCCCTATATCACTTTGTGGGTTGCAAACTGGGTCATGGATAGAACCCACAGTGTGAAAGTAGCTGACTCCAAGTCAGACTGATGACCAGTCATGAGTGGAGTCCCACAGGGATCGGTCCTGGGTCCTCTCCTGTTTGGTATCTACTTCTCAGAAGTGCAGGCCAACACAAAGGAACTCTGGCTGACAAACTTCGCAAGTTGGGAGCCATTATTAACTCCCCAAGTGATGTTGACATCCTACAGGAAGGCCTCACTGAGACTAACAACTGATGTCAGAACCATGGCCTTAAGCTCAATGCCAAAAAATGTGCTGTCATCCCCTTTGGGAAAAACCCAGTTCCCATGAATTACCACATCGATGGTAGTTCATTGAACACAGAAGGCGTTTTAAGAGATCTGGGAACACAGGTTGACAGCATCCTCTCTTTTGACCACCACACTGCCACTGTGGTCAGAAAGTTCTTCTATGTGGCACATCTCATTACTAAGGGTTTTGCATCCAGGAATAAAGAGACAGTCGTCGCTCTCTACTCTTCCCTTATTAGGCCAATCATCGAGTACAATGACCCATTTGGCATGTACCTCACTAGACACCTGCAACAACTGGAGAGGCTGCAAAAGTACCTCACAAATAGGATCCTAGGCCTTAAACACTATATGGGCAGACTCAAAAGACTCCAACTATTCTGTGTCTCATATCGCCTACTTAGAGGCGATCTCTGCTTGGCTTACAAAGCCATGTCTGACCCAGCTCTGTTAGAAAAAAGAAATCCCAATCCCTCCACACCACACGCTCCAGAGACCTCATCCTCATTACCACAATCAACAGAACGTGCTGGAGGGACAGGTTCATAACCCAGGGACTGCCCATGCTATGGAATAGACTTCCCATACATGTCAAACAGAGCACCTCACTGGCCCTCTTCAAGAGAAATCTTGATGAGTGGATGGGAAATAGAAACTTCACCCCAGGGATCTCTCCAGTGGCTCTACTTGACAGAGGCACTGGAAACTAAGGTCGGTGGCACAATACCAGGTTAATCCTATGGGCAAGGCTTGTAAAGGCTCCAGTTCCATTAGCCTAGTTCACACCTATGAACCTATGAACAGACGAAAAATATGAGGCAAAATCTGAACACTCTTCAAAAATGTGGACATTTGAGAGAAATATGTCCTATCTCTGAGCCAGATGGCAATCTATCAGGTAACATAAGGGTTTATTCACTGCTTATTTAGCTTTCCTACTATACCTGTTTGGGGAATAGTGTCAAAAGCTTTGACCAGGTTGAGGTATGAAGTGTGTATCATTTTACCTTCATCCATTGCTTTGGTAACCTACTCAAAAAAATCCACCAGGCTGAGTAACATAACCTGCCCTTGATGAATCCAAGCTGAGATGGGTACAGTGTTTGAGGTCCCCTATGTCCTTTTTGATAAGTTCCATGATAACTCTTTCCATGGCTTTGCATATGAGGCTGGTCAGACTTATTGGTCTGCAATTACCTGGGTCTGTGGAAAGTCTTTCCTTATGTAGAGGAATGACTGTAGCTGTTCTCCATTCACTTGGTACGAAACATATGGAAGCTGATGTTGAACAGTGTTGTTGGGGGGGGGGTGTGTGTGGCTAAATTGTGCTTCATGCTCTTTAAGGTGCATCCAGAGATATTGTCAGGACCCATTGGTGCATTATTTTTAGCTTTTGATAGTGCTTTTAGGACTTAGTCTTGTGTGATAAGTGGAGGTGAGCCAGTTTCAAGTATATCTTGAGGGACAACCAGAGGGGAGAGAGGGGTAAAGTTAGAACTGAATTTGTCAGCCAGTAGGTTGGCTATCTCTTTATCATCAATGTAGGGACATTGCTCACAGTCAGCTTAATGTATTGTTGCATTGTGCTTTCGAGATGGACATAACTAAAAAATGCCTTATCATTATCTTAGGCTTAGGTAGCTATTTTAGCCTTAGACTTTGCTTTGGTGGAGTCGATTAAATTGCTGAGTTTTTTTTTTTTTTCAGTGACAACGGCTCTAGCATTCTCTTGGAATAATTATTCTCTTTCTTTTGGACAAAAATGTTCTTCCTTTGATTATAAAGCTTGTTGATATTATGGTTCCAACATGTGGGTTTGTTTCTGGGGTTTGCCCTGTGCTTGGGCCTGTAAGGTACAGCTGTTTACTTGCTGGTATACTATGGTGATGTATGTTTCTGTATATTCAGTGGAGTAAACTGGATTTGGTGGGGATTTGAAGCTTGTCAATGTATCACTTAAGTGTAAGTAGTTCGCCTTAAAGAAATTTCTAAGGCTGCCTTAGGTTGAAGGGATCTCTGGTTTAAATTTTATTTATAAGGAGATGGCTTTAAGGTCAGACCTACCAAGTGATAAATACACAAGGAATGGTGCAAGATGCCCTCATCTTTGTAAGGAGAAGATTCAATATGTTGTTGTCACTAGAGGGTACTCTAATTGCTCCATGGTGTTTGCATTGACAAAGTCCTGGAATCTCTGTGCTTGTGCAGTAGTGCTGGTGTAAATTTCCCAGTCTACAGTTGGATAGTTTAGCTCACCTAGGAAAATGGTGTTAAGTATGGGTCATGACTGAAAATGCTATGTGGACCCCTCAACCTCACAGTTAGCAAACAGGCAAATAGATAAATATGAAAGTTCTATTCTGTCATGTTGATAATGTCACATTTGTAGTCTACGTTTTTAATGTAGACTACGTTCTTTGTGAAAAGTTAGAGAAGATACTTGCCTGTATTGTACTCACTGTTATCACAGGATTTTTTTTTTTTTTTAAAGAAGGTTGCTGTTTATACTTATTTAGAACCATTTAGTGTTCACAAGATATTTATGCCTTCTAACTTGCAGTTTTTAACTTCATCTTCCAGAAAAGAACCAGGAACCTAAGGGTGCTTGTAGACTGCTGGAGGGGTAGCCTTGTATGCCTCTTGTAAATGAGTTTAATCAGTATCTTGTTTACCCTTCTCCTCAGTCTGCAACACATATTCTTATATTATTTTGCTGTTTTTAATCCTGCACCAGCTTCAGGAAAGTTGTTTCAATTAATATATTTCCTTAATTTCTTCCCTGAGCTGCTCATGTTTTATTCTTAGATTGTATCGTCATCTTTTTCTAGATCTCACTCTCTCTTTAGGTGCTGCCCTCATCTATATTTCCTCAAAACACATGTGATTTTACATTTTTCCCCATGGTGTGCCTCAGTTCTTCAATGATATATATATATATACATACACATACATATATATCATATTTTTGTAGTCTCCATATTAATTCTGGTATATAGAATTCAATATTTGTAGTTGAATTCCTCTTTACTGTCTGTGTCCTGTCTATTCTAACTATAGTCTGCTTAACTACTTTACATGAGCTTTTTCGGTACCTGACTTTTTGAAATTTGTGAAATGCCAGTTTTTTTTAAGTTGATGTTTAACAGTTTGCATTTCTGTGGGCTCTCTGTTAACTACTATTTTGTAAATTGTATATCTGAAACATATGCTTCTGCTGAGGATGAGCTCTTTCTGGCTAGAATTTTGCACAAAAAAAAAAAACAAGGAAATAAGTACATAATAATAGGTTATTGTTTGATTTATGATTCTTTAAGTAACTTTTATCACAATTTCACATTTAGTACTAGTTATGTTATTATACATAGCTACCACAAGGTGGCGCACAGTACACATGTATTGTAATAAATAGGTTTGTCAAGCCTGAGAAAAACTATAGATAACATGGAATTCTTTATGTAAAAATAATTTCTAAAAATACTGTTAGTCTTTAGAATTGGTAATAATTTTTAGAGGAAATCCAAGCAGATTTCTAAAAGAACTGAAGGAATATTATAAATCAGTATGGTACATAGAATTATTCTAGAAGGTTCACAAGTTAAAGCATTTCTGTATGTAAAATCCTTCTTCATTAACATCTGTCAGCCTAGCATGCATATGCTAGTAGGACCAAAGAGGTAAATCACAGAGTATATACTATGAGGAGCTGACCAGGCAGTGTAGGTATTAGAAATTCAAAGCAAAATGGATTTAATGATGAATACTGGAGCTGGAGCTGGGGGTGTAAAAGAAAGAGTGGAATGCAGATAGTTGTATCAGAAGAAAAACATGAAAATGTCATGTATTTATTTTAAATCTAAAATTCAATAAATCAAACATTTGTTAATGTATGTAGAAAACAAAACATTTTTACTAGTGGCATTCATTATGGTTAGTGGGGTGGGCTGGATACAATCAAGGCAACTGCCAAGAAAACACACACACACACACACACACACACACACACACACACACACACACACACACACACACATATATATATATATATATATATATATATATATATATAGAGAGAGAGAGAGATATACACGCACATTTACCCACACCCACTTGCACATACACACACGTGTATGTGTTTGTGATTTTATGTGTGCACACTTGTGTATGTATTGATTTATAGTGAAATGAATGTTTTAGTAGATGTTTTTAATTAGATTAAGTTTGTCCATATTTGTTTGTTTTGATTGGCTTTAAAGTATTCCAGGTGATTAGCTTTGGCTATTGTATTTTATTTTTATACATATATGTATATTATGCATCGAATGTCAATAGGTTGGCTGAGCTGAGATTTCTTTTATGCAGGAATTGATCTAATTGATTACATCTTGCTGAATTTTTTGTGTGCGTGTGTGCGTGTGCGTGTGGAGGGCTTTGTCCCCTCAAAAACAACGACCAAGATTCATAGACAGTGCATAGCACTATCACAGCCTGAGGTAGAAAATATCATGATATGCAGCTTTTGCAAATGACAATATCATGACGTGGAAATGTGGTTCTTGATGTGAACGAGGTGCCTTACCTTTCAACTGCTATGAATTAAGCATAATGCAATGATTTTGGCCTTCTGTTTTAATCTTACTTCTTCTAAAGGCTACTGCAGCAGTTGGAATGACGAACATATTGTCATAGTCCTCTGAAAGTCAGGCCTGATAATGCCTGTTTATGTATTTAATAAACTATATAATTATTAACTAAACCTATAAAAACATTCACTACTACTAGCAATATAGGGTCTAGTATATAAAGAAGCTCTGTTTTGAAAAATATGAAAATGTTTCTCTCTCTGAACCTCTGCTATGATTTTTAAAGACCAGTGCTATGATTTCTAGTGATTGGAGGTTAAGAGGTATGTAGCGATTATGCAAATAATAACATTAAACATGAAGGAATGATTCAGGGATGTACAAAATAGGTACAGAGCATTGTCGCCTCACAGTAAGACGTTGTCCTGTTCGATTCTCAGCTAGAGCGTCTTCTGTGTGGAGACATGTGTGAATGGGCATCCGTTGAAGGTTGTGCATCAGGGCTGGCAACTCGGCACATAAAAATCTACTGCCAATCATTAGCGGACCGGAGTTCCGCTGTGGCAACCCCTAACCGGGAAAAGCCGAAAGACACAACAACAACAACAAAACAGGTACAGAGCACCATGGCACATACAGTGGATATAAAAAGTTTACACACCCCTGTTAAAATGCCAGGTTTTTGTGACATAAAAAATGAGACCACAATAAATCATTTCAAAACTTTTCTCACCTTTAATGTGACCTATAACCTGTACAATTCAATTGAAAAACAAACAAATCTGTCAGGGGAAAAATATAAAAAATAAAAAAACTTACAATAAACCGGTTGCATAAGTGTGCACACCCTTAAACTAATACTTTGTTGAAGCACTTTTTGATTTAATTACAGTATTCGATCTTCTTGGGTAGGATTCTATCAGCATGGCACATCTTGACTTGGCAATATTTGCCCACTCTTCCTTGCAAAAGCACCCCAAATCTATCAGATTGCAAGGACATCTCTTGTGCACAGCCCTCTTCAGGTCACCCCACAGATTTTCTATTGGATTTAGGTCTGGGGTCTGGCTAGGCCATTCCAAAACTTAAATTTTCTTCTGGTGAAGCCATTCTTTTGTTGATTTGGATGCATGCTTCGGGTCACTGTCGTGTTGAAAGGTGAAATTCCTTTTCATCTTCAGCTTTCTAGCAGACACCTGAAGGTTTTGGGCCATAAGTTACTGGTATTTGGAACTGTTCATAATTCCCTCCACCTTGATTAAAGCCCCAGTTCCAGCTGAAGAAAAGCAAACCCAAGGCATGATACAGCCACCACCATGCCTCACCGTGGGGATGGTGTTCTTTTGGTGATGCGAAGTGTTGTTTTTGTGCCAAATGTACCTTTTGAAATTGTGGCCAAAATGTTCAACCTTGGTCTCATCAGACCATAACACATTTTCCCACGTGCTTTTGGGAGACTTGATGTATTATTTTGCAAATTTTAGCTGGGCCTGGATGCTTTTCTGTGTAAGTAAAGGCTTCCGTCTTACAACCCTACCCAATAGCCCAGACATATGGAGAATACGGGAGATTGTTGACACGTGGTACACAACCAGTACTTGCCAGAAATTCCTGCAGCTCAATGTCGCTGTAGGTCTCTTGGTAGCCTCCCTGACTAGTTTTCATCTTGTCTTTTCATCAATTTTGGAGGGATGTCCAGTTCTTTGCAATGTCACTGTTGTTCATTATTTTCTCCACTTCTTGATGACTGTCTTCACTGTGTTACATGGTATATCCAATGTTGTGGAAATTTTTTTGCACCCTTCTCCTGACTGATACCTTTCAACAATGAGATCCCTTTGATGCTTTGTAAGTTCTCTGTGAACCAGGGTCGGCCCGTGCTATTGGACTGCCGGACTGCAGCTGTAAAACAGAAATAAAATAAAATAGAAAAGAAGAAAAAAAAATTTAAAAAAACGATCGCAAATAGCGGACCTTCGCGCATGCACACTAGCAGCATTTCCAATATCCAGACTGCTGCTGAGACAGTCTGGAGCATGCGCAGACTGTCTCAGCAGCAGTCTGGATTAGGAAATATTCAAGAGCAGAGATCCCAGAAGTCTATGCAGTTGTAACTGCATAGACTGTCACTGGAAAGGGATCAGACTCAGACTGCAACATCGGCAGGCTGGAAGTCTCGTCAGGGGATTTAATGCTCCAACGAAGGGAGCATTAAATCTAGTGTGTGTGTGCGTGTGTGTGTGTGTGTGTGTGTGAAATGCCCCAGGTGCTACATGGTGGTGGGTAGAGGATAAGGCTTGAACCCTGCACCTTGGGCCCAGGTGGCAAGAGCCTGAATTCCCTACCCACCACCATTTGTAAAAATATTGCAGATTTTTCCCTCATACTTGTTCTGTTCCTCATAAAATCTGTGGTTTCTGTATTTTTGTGTCCTTGCAAAGCCAGTAGTGCATTGGTGCAGTGGTAGCATTGGTGCCTGACAGCTACATGTTCTCTGGTTTGATTCTTGGCTGGGGTGCCTTACCTTCTGTGTGGAGTCTGTACCCCCTCCCTGTTTTTGTTTCCTGTAGTGTCCTCCCATCTTACAAAGACATGTGTTTCTCCCTCGGCCTCTGCTAAAAATTAGCTTTTGTTCCAAGTCAGACTTTTCTGGTTAACAAATGTTAAAAATGACACACATTTGAATATCAGACTTCATATTCTTCAGTAAGTGCATGGTAAAACAAAAGCTTTTATTCTAGCAATTTTCTAACTGTATAAATGGATATTTGAAATTTGTCCCTATTTTTGGGACTGTATTCCCCCATTATTGGCTTCATCCAGGTTTTGTGCTAAGGTTGAGAGCTATGGTAAGAACTGAATATGTTTGGGGGCTATATTCCCTCATTACTGGCTTTGTCAGGGTGTTTTTTTGCTAATAGGTTGAGAGCTATGGTGAGAACTGAATTCACTGAATGTTTGGGGGCTGTATTCACCCATTATTGGCTTTGTTCAGGTGTTTTGTGCTAAGAGGTTGACAGCTGTGCTATGGTGAGAACTGAATTCATTAAATGGTAGCCATTTAAGTTTCCGTCTTCCTCTTTCACAAAACAGCTGATTTGGCATAGTGGTATGTTGCTCTGACTGTTTTGCACAGGGTCCCCTGGGTTCAGGACGTGGCAGTGAAATGTATAGTGGTAACACAGCATTTTATTCTAGCGACTTTCCAACATTATACAAGCAATGTTTAAAATGTGTCCCTGGTTTTGACTTTTTGTACCCCCCCAATAAATTTTGGCTTTTTCCAGATTTTTTGTGCTGCAAAGTTCAGAGATACAGCTGAGTGTCGAGTAGAATTTACAAGGAGCTGAGAGCTGCAGGGGAACAAAAGTTTAGTGCTGCTTATGCTAAGTCTGCTTGCATTGTTAATAGCACAACAGGTAATGTACTTGCTTTTGATGCAGAAGGCTGTGGGTTCTACTCCCACAGTAGGTAGATGCATTGCTGATACTGTACTGTGTTGTAAAGGGGGTGGATGCTGCAGTCCTTTTTGGCAAAGATACCTAGTAACTATGAACCTGTTATCAGTTTGCTATCCATTCCCTATTGCGGTATTACTAGCTTATCATTTTTTAATGCATGCAACATAGGCAGTTTATTCTTCAAGGGCAACAGGCACTTTATTTGTAGATGAAACAATGACATATAAAGTGGTTTGCTAGCAGCAACCTCTTTATTAGCTACAGATTTCTTTAATGTAGATTTTACTACTTCAGAGATTGCGCATATTTACTGATACTGGTGGACTATAGAAGGTTGAGTAGACTTTTTATGATGGAAATGTTCTGAATTGGACAGTTTTGTCATTGGTGTATGCATTTTGTTTCATTGTTTACTGGAAAAATGTTCAAAACAATAAATTTAAAATGCCCTCTAACAACTGTACTGTATTGTACAAGGACTATAATGTAATACAGTCAGGAAGGTGTATCAAAGAGCATGTGTATGTTTCATGTTCAAGGGGCCTATGATTAACAGCCCAGATTTAATCTTTATCTGCCACTAGCAAAATGTACTTTTTTTGAATGTGGGTTTCAATGCTGTTTCAATGCATGTGAGCTTCAAGGGCAGATAAGTTTTAATGTTAAGTCTATTTTCATTGTGAGACTGCATTGCTTTGTTTAACAGATATCTATTAGGGTTTGTGCTGTAAAATGCAAAATAAAACTTTCAAATGAAATCTAAATCATTGCAGAAGTAAAGCAGTATGCACATTACAGTGTTTATGGTAAATGGGGCAAAATAACCAAGGAATGGGACATTGGAATGGCTGCAGGGGGGAGGCTCCATTCGACCATGATTTTGTGTGTGTGTGTGTGTGTGTGGGGGGGTAGCAAACTCAGACAGCCCCGGTTGAACTATACCTCTCAGTTGTCCATATGTTTACAGAATGAATAGACATTTGCTTCTTATTTTTGGTTTGTTCCTCATAACATTTGTGGTTTTCTAGCAAATCATTTAGGAATGAAGTCGCTAAATGACAGAAATTGAGTTTCAGACATCATAACCTTCAGAAAAATGCATGCTAATGCAAGACCTGTTATTCTAGCAACTGTCTTAAGTTTATACAAGAGCAATTTTTAGTAGTGTTTGTATGTTCCCCCAATATATTTGGCCTTGTCCAGATTTCCTGCATTAAGACGTTGAGAGGTATGTGCAGATCGCTTTGTAGAATTAGGAATATCCAAACCTCTCTATTGTCCCCAATTTTTGCTCAAAATGTTGCTCTCCCCTAATAATCCCTCCTCAAAATGGCAATTTTGGAAGAAAACGTGGAGGGTTTACAATTATATATAACTGTAACGATCAGAGTTATAGATTACTTTTATTTCAGAAATGCATGTAGATGCTCTTATTTTGTTAGCTGCTCAAGTTAACAGTGTTAATATTAAAAAGGTGTCCCTTTTTTGACAGGTTCCCAGCTGTATTGTGTGGCAACTTTAAATTTTTCCATCACATTTTGGTCTGTAAAATTGTGGTTTTCTGGCAAATTAGTGGCAAGTCACTAAAGATTGAAGTTAGAAAATAATGACAGACATTTGAGTTTCAGATTTCATACCCTTCAGAAAATTTGTACTAATGCAAGACCTACTACTGTTCTATTATCTAAGTTAATAAGAGCAATATTTAAAAAGTGTCCTTATTTTTGGGCCTGTGTCCCATTTCTAGTTCTATGTATGGCTTTGTCCAGATTTCTTGCTCTGAAGTTGAGAGGTATGAGTGTCAGAGCCTTCACTGTCAGCCAGAGACATTTCAAATTGTGACATACTTGTTGCACCCCACGCCCCATTGTAGTGGCTCTGGATGTGTCCAAGGAAGGCAAGGAGCAGTTATGCAGTGTAAGTGTGCAGAGTATTCTCCCATCCAAGGTAGACCACAAGTACAACCGTGGCTTTTCATCTGTCCTTGATTTTGCAGAATGTTCTGGTTTTCTGTCATATTTTTATACTGTTGATTTATGCTTCTTATTATTCAGGAAATGCATGCTGTCACAGTGCCCTGTTGCTTTGTTTAAGTAGCAATGATTTAATGACCATCAGGTAAGCTTGTCGGAGATTGTAAGATGCAAGTATGCTTTAACAAGCATACTGTTAAAGAATTACCAGCATTGAAAGCCTTTTCGTTGTTGCCATGCCGAGAATATTTACATAACTAGATAATGTATAAGCCTTGGGTATTGAAATGCATATGACAGTATTTGTAATAAAAGGACAGGATTACAGTATTTTCAGAAGCTCATTACATTTGTTGGAGACTTGCAGTCATCTTTTGTTGGAGACTTGCAGTCATCTTTGCAGGCTTACCCGTAAACTAAACAGAGTGCCAATCTATCCTGTGTGGTCCATAACTTGTGCAGGAATCCTTTAAGCAATTTATCTTCAGCTTGTTTCTTGTTTGCTGTTCATTTTTTACTTTGATCATGTCTTCCCCATGAAACAAGTAGATAGTTGTGTCAGGCAGCAGGTCTTTTTTGGATAAGAAACATTTTTACAAGTGGGGGTATCACAGAGATTGCTACTTTCAGCATGTTACTTGGTAATTTTATAAAGCTGAATATAAATTATAATTAGAACTGCAGTGCAAGGAGTAGTGGTTTGAGTTGAGTGCTGCTTGTTTTTTTATACTTGATTTTGACTGGCATTCCAGTAATGTATTTAAAAAGTAATTTATTTTTTCATGCCTCACAACCTGTTTCCATCTGGATATTAAGTAAGTTGTCATGTAGCCAATGCATTGAAATATTTTTTTTCTTCTACACTTCATTTTGTCTTGATTGGACTCTCATAATGACTGTTTGGCACCAGGGCAGCGTATTTAATTAAAGTTCCAGTTGTTGTGGTTTTGAGCATAGCTCCACCCCCTTTCTAGCTGGCCACACTCCTTCCCATTGGCCCCACTCATTCAGCTGTCTCCTGCAGCCCTCCTTTAATTTGAAGTCACCAGCCGCCACTGCTGTGAACCATGGCTTTTGCTGTAGCAGGCAACTGAGTAAATGTCAGGAAAATCCTACTAGGACAGCTGAACTTTATTTGGGGATAATCAGAGTCTCTTTATTTGATAGCAGGTGTGTACTCAAGAAGACTGAATGTTGTAATTAAATCAAAAGGTGCTTCAATAAAGTATTAGTTTAAGGGTGTGCACACTTATGCAACTAGCTTATTGCATGTTTTTTATTTTTTATATTTTTCCCCTAACAGATTTGTTTGTTTCTCAACTGAATTGTACAGGTTATAGGTCACATTAAAGATGGGACAATTTTTGAAATTATTTATTGTGGTCTCATTTTTTTACATCACATAAACCTGGCATTTTAACAGGGGTATGTACACTTTTTATATCTATTGTAGCTCTTCAGAGCATCAAGGACTAATGTTGTGCAGTTGCTCTACCGTGTTTATGGTAGCAGCAGCTATAGTGGAACAGCACATGTTGGTAATTTCTCTTGGAGCCAGAAGCTGTGACGCTGCGTGCCATGACCTTCTGTGCCATCACAGGTGGCACTGACAGCACTTTACCTACCGGCATCTAACTGACCCACAGATTGTGGGCCACTTCCATGTGTACAGAGAGACCATACTAGCGCTCACTAAATTGTGTCACCCACAGGAAGCATAATTGAAGGGGTTGTGTATATTACCCATCAAAATGAATATTATTAATATATGGTTATATTATAATATAGATTAATCTCAGATACGTGGACCTTTCTGTGATATATCACATATACAAATATATACATATACACTATATGAATATAAAAATTGAATCACACCAACCAAATCTCTTCTTCCAATCCGCGCCCCTGTACTCGGGCAGAACGAAAAACAGTTAACCAACGTGAATTCTCAGCTGAACAAGACACAAGGCAGCAGTTTGCTCGTGCAATATGTTTTAATGTATAAAATCAGTAAAAATCCAAATGGTTTAGCGCTTTCATCTGTCGCAGACAGATTTCATCAGAACCAAGCTCTCAGTCACATACTCTGACGTTTATACTACCATTTTGGCGCCTTTTTTGTATATATAAAACCTATTAATAAAACTTTTGGATACCAATGCCTTTTGTAATTATAATGCTTCATAAAAAACTTCTAATACATATGTAACATTGTTACATTAATACAAAATCATTAAAATTTAAAATTTTAAATACCATATAATTTAAGGACATAATATATAAACATTTGTGTGTACAATTGATATTAATTGATACTACTAATACATTTATACCTCCTACTAATCAAAATTCTACTTATTATGCTACGTGAACAATGTACTCATTGGACCTATCAAGAACTACATAATGTATCTTGCAATTGATTGACACTGTACGACTATGGTATTATGTCATACTATCTCCTGTAACTATGAACCCTAATGTACTCAATGTCCAATATATTTTATTGTATATTGTAATGTGGCTGTATATTCCTATGCATTTCCCAACAATAAAAAGGGGTTTCAAGCTTATGTATTCATTCAAACCTGGGAATGTGGTGGCATCCAGCATGATTTGCCATTTGCTTTCTAAACATCCCAGTTTTGCTTTCCAATTGCCTCTATCTACTGAGCAGTCAACCTGATCCAATATTGAAAATATAAATGTATGATCCTTACTTGTGGCCTTTGTATGTTTACTCAAGGCATTATTTTCATCTCCTTTTTTAGTTTTATAACAATGCTCGTAGATTCTGGTCTTGAACTTCCTTTCCGTTTTCCCCACATAATATACATTGCATTTTTTACACATAGCGAGATATACAACTCCTTGACTATTACAATTCCCCTCCTTGAATTTGCATACACTGTGGGTACTATTTTCCAAAACCACACTGTTAACTGGGTTAATATACTGACACTGTCTGCATGCTCCACATTTCTTTGTCCCATTTATCCTGTTTTGTTGTGTCCTACATGCATTGATGTTTATTTCAGTTAGTCTTTTCAGGTTCATACCTGTTTTTAATATTATCTTAGGTGTAGCACCAACCGTATGTCTTGCTTCTTCATCAAAATTAAAAATATACCAGTGTCTACGTAATATTTCTTTCACTACATTTGTGTATGGGTTATACATTAAAACACACACCCTTCTATTGAACTCCTTATGTGTATTTTTTACTATCGCTGGTTTACCTAGTAATGGTTCATATTTCTTACCCCATTGTGATTTAACAAAATTAGTCACATCTATCAACATACTATTGGGGTATCCCCTTTCTTTAAACATCTGATGGATAGTTTCTATTTCTTGATTCATGATATCTTTAGTGGAAGACATGCGAGCAGCCACACATTGTCCCTTTACAATATTCTTGAAGGTGTGTGGTGGATGGTTGCTTCCCATACTGTAGTCGTTGGAGAAGCGACGGTTTCCTATATAATGAGATACAAATCCATGTTCATCAGAGCTAATAAATGTGTCTAACACGGGATTCCTTCCTCAACAGTGTGTAAAATCTCAAAAATTCGCGGTATTGATTGGATGAATGATGGAATGGTATCCATCTTACCTTTCCATACAATAAATATATCATCAGCAGTATACAGTGCTTGTAGCTTGTAGTATTCACTTGTGAAAATATACTGGTTTTCCCATTCGGCATAACTAAATTTGCGTATATGGGTGCACAAGATGCACCCAGCAACTCCATTGATTTGTCCAAATCTCACCATTAAATTAATGTAATTGTGATCCAAGATTACCCATAATACTCATAATCAGTTGAATTTATCTCCATGTACAGTCAGAGTATTTCCTCAAGCTGTTACAGAAATACCTAAACCTGGTATCTGGGTATACTTGAATCCTTCATCCACGAATATTATCAGAATTTCCATACATCGCTTAATTTGTTCAAAATGCCAGAATCTTTAATCAGTGAGGACCTTGATAGATGTTTTTGTTCATTCCACTGTACACCCAAATTGAATGTTTTAGATTGGGAAGCAGATATTATTGCCTTAATGGAGGATTCTGAATATCTTTATGAATTAGATACCTATTATGTGTCCCAAAATAGGATATTCATTCCTAAGGAAATGGTACACCTCCTCTGTAATCCTAAGGATTACAGAGGAGGTGTACCATTTCCTTAGGAATGAATATCCTATTTTGGGACACATAATAGGTATCCCTAAGATTCATAAAGATATTCAGAATCCTCCATTAAGACCAATAATATCTGCTTCCAAGTCTAAAACATTCAATTTGGGTGTATTGGTGGACGAATGGACAAAAAACATCTATCAAAAGGTCCCTCACTTGATTAAAGATTCCTGGCATTTTTTGAACAAATTAAGTATAGATGTATGGAATTCTGATATAATATTCATTACGGTGGATGTCAAGGATCTATTTTCCAGTATACCCAAGGATACAGGTTTAGATTATTTCTGTAACAGCTTGAGGAAATACTCTGACTGTACATGGGATAAAATTCAACTGATTATGAGTATTATGGAATTAATCTTGGATCACAATTACATTGAATTTAATGGTGAGACTTTTAGACAAATCAATGGAGTTGCTATGGGTGCATCTTGTGCACCCATATACACAAATTTAGTTATGCTCGAATGGGAAAACCAGTATATTTTCACAAGTGAATACTACAAGCATATGTTACTGTATACTCGTTTCTTGGATGATATATTTATTGTATGGAAAGGTAAGATGGATACCATTCCATCATTCATCCAATATATCAATTCCACCACGGAATTTTTGAGATTTACCCACACTGTTGAAAGGAAGGGAATCCCGTATTTAGACACATTTATTAGCTCTGATGAACATGGATTTGTATCTCAATTATATAGGAAACCGTCCTTCTCCAACGACTATATACAGTATGGAAGCAACCATCCACCACACACCTTCAAGAATATTGTAAAGGGACAATGTGTGCGGGCTGCTCGCATGTCTTCCACTAAAGATATCATGAATCAAGAAATAGAAACTATCCATCAGATGTTTAAAGAAAGGGGATACCCCAATAGTATGTTGATAGATGTGACTAATTTTGTTAAATCACAATGGGGTAAGAAATATGAACCATTACTAGGTAAACCAGCGATAGTAAAAAATACACATAAGGAGTTCAATAGAAGGGTGTGTGTTTTAATGTATAACCCATACACAAATGTAGTGAAAGAAATATTACGTAGACACTGGTATATTTTTAATTTTGATGAAGAAGCAAGAAATACGGTTGGTGCTACACCTAAGATAATATTAAAAACAGGTATGAACCTGAAAAGACTAACTGAAATAAACATCAATGCATGTAGGACACAACAAAACAGGATAAATGGGACAAAGAAATGTGGAGCATGCAGACAGTGTCAGTATATTAACCCAGTTAACAGTGTGGTTTTGGAAAATAGTACCCACAGTGTATGGAAATTCAAGGAGGGGAATTGTAATAGTCAAGGAGTTGTATATCTCGCTATGTGTAAAAAATGCAATGTATATTATGTGGGGAAAACGGAAATGAAGTTCAAGACCAGAATCTACGAGCATTGTTATAAAACTAAAAAAGGAGATGAAAATAATGCCTTGAGTAAACATACAAAGGCCACAAGTAAGGATCATACATTTATATTTTCAATATTGGATCAGGTTGACTGCTCAGTAGATAGAGGCAATTGGAAAGCAAAACTGGGATGTTTAGAAAGCAAATGGCAAATCATGCTGGATGCCACCACATTCCCAGGTTTGAATGAATACATAAGCTTGAAACCCTTTTTATTGTTGGGAAATGCATAGGAATATACAGCCACATTACAATATACAATAAAATATATTGGACATTGAGTACATTAGGGTTCATAGTTACAGGAGATAGTATGACATAATACCATAGTCGTACAGTGTCAATCAATTGCAAGATACATTGCGTGTAGTTCTTGATAGGTCCAATGAGTACATTGTTCACGTAGCATAATAAGTAGAATTTTGATTAGTAGGAGGTATAAATGTATTAGTAGTATCAATTAATATCAATTGTACACACAAATGTTTATATATTATGTCCTTAAATTATATGGTATTTAAAATTTTAAATTTTAATGATTTTGTATTAATGTAACAATGTTACATATGTATTAGAAGTTTTTTATGAAGCATTATAATTACAAAAGGCATTGGTATCCAAAAGTTTTATTAATAGGTTTTATATATACAAAAAAGGCGCCAAAATGGTAGTATAAACGTCAGAGTATGTGACTGAGAGCTTGGTTCTGATGAAATCTGTCTGCGACAGATGAAAGCGCTAAACCATTTGGATTTTTACTGATTTTATACATTAAAACATATTGCACGAGCAAACTGCTGCCTTGTGTCTTGTTCAGCTGAGAATTCACGTTGGTTAACTGTTTTTCGTTCTGCCCGAGTACAGGGGCGCGGATTGGAAGAAGAGACTATATGAATATAACATGCATTAGCCTTGTGTATCCTATACCAGTTCCTTAACATTTGGCTGTAACGTGGAGAAGAATTTATAGTTCCAAAGGACTTCAGTGGAGGAAACCATCACTGTGGGCATTTTACAGCATAGCCCATTTCCCCTAAGGACCACTGTTTGTTTATTCATTGCGATCAAGGTCCCGCTTGGTTAACAGGGTATGGAATACAGCAGCAGGAAGGGATTCTGCTTCCTCAGCTGCCAGGGGGTGTGTAATGCATGGTGCATCATCTACATTTCTATCATCTCCTCGAAGTTCCTGTAATTCACACATATGGCACATGTCCAACCAGTGCCAGCAATTCATGCTGAGGGCCTCTGACAGTTCATGTGATTCACACATACGGCACATGTCCAACCTGTACCAGCAGTATATTCTGATGGTACCTGACAGTTCCTGTGATCCACACATATGGCACATACCCAAACTGTCCAAGCAGTTCATGTAGAGGGCCCCTGACAGCTCCTGTGATTCACACAATTAGCTCATGTCCAACCTGCACCAGCAGTTAAACTCCTGGGTTTTATTTACTCCCTCTGCCTTTTTCATCAGTGCTTGAGTAGTGTATATTGTTGTTTTGACTATTTGTTCTGATTAGACATTTTGTATATGCTTCTGTTTTTACTTTGGCTAGCACAATAAGGCTTGTTGAGTAAAAGCTTCATTTGGAAGTTTTGGCTGGAAAACTTGCTGAAATTGCATTTTTTCTTTGGAGGAAACCTCCTGTGGTGGGTAATAAAACACTGGTTATGATTATATGAGGTTACTGAATAGGATTACAGCATTTTAAATGAGTTTTTCTTTTAAATTGGGATTTTGGCAGCATTGTGTATGTTAAACATTTATGACAAAAATTTATCATAAGTTTATGATTTATTTCTTATTGCAGAAAATGAAGAGGCACAGTCACGGTGAATGTGCCTCTTCATTTTCTGCAATTGGATATTAGTTCTTTTGAGACACAGTGTTTGAGCCTTTTTGTGGTAACAGTTTTATTGCTTTTTATGATTTATTTCTTGTCTAATACTGTTTTAGGCTGTATCCATTCATTTGGACTTAAACTAGTCTTCTATTAACAAAATCAAGGGACTTTAGTGTATGCACTTTGAGCTTTGAACTGGAGGCTGCGGTGGTGCAGCGGTTAGCGTTGTCGCCTCATAACAAGAGGTTCTCCGGGTCGGTTTTCATCTGGAGCACCTTCTGTGTGGAGTCTGCATGTCCTCCCCGCGGCTGAGTGAATTTAAAGACATGCAGGTAGGTGCGTGCATATGTGGGTGTGCCCTCTTTGAATGTTGGGTGCCGGGCTGGCAACTTGAGACCATAAAAATCCACAACCAATCATTAATGGACCGGAGTTCCGCTGTGGCAACCCCTAACTGGGAAAAGCTGAAAGACAGTTTACTTTTGAGCTTTGAACTGTGCTACTGAAAATACTGTCATTTTCTCAGTGCACGTCCAGAAATGTACCCCTATAGAAAGAGTCGTTAGATTGCTATTGGGGGGGAGAATGGTGGGATTTGTCCATCTTCTTACTAGCTGTTCATGCAGCCAGCATTTAGTATTGAGCTGGCTAGTTTCTTGTCCACTGACTTGATGTACTCAGACCCCATCCACCATCTTCCACATCTGCACCTAAAAAAATTAAAGATTAAATAGAAAATATTCCTCAGTGTATGACCTGTGACTCTGTAGTAGCCTTAGCTTCGGGTAGGCTATCGGACCACTCACCTTCTATTACCTCCAGTTCCTCTGAAGTGGTCATAGTATGTCAAATGCGTGTGACACAAGAATCAGACACATCCTCCAGGGCTGTACCATTGCCTGTTTCAGGTACGGAAGAACCAAACCCTTTAGGTGCAGGGGAAGTCAGCGGTGTAGAATCTGATGCTAATATTGATACTTTTCCTGCAGGGATTCTTCCAGTAGTGTAGTGTAATGACCCTCCATATGGTGGGGTAGCAGTCTTTGACTGCTTTCCCACCTGAGATAGTGACTATGGATAGATCCATGGCTCAGGAGGTTGGTTATGGGGTGCATACCCAGGTTATAGTAACGCTGGTCATCATAACCAGTGGTAGGTTGACAGAATGTTAAGGTATTTACCTTGCAAGCACAAGATGCAGGTTTGATTCTCCCAGAGGGTAAGTGGCTTGGCTTAAAATAGCCCTCAAAGGCAGTTAGCCTAGTATTCATCTATGAACTGGCACTTCCACTCCCAGATAATGTGCTAAGGATCCTCTTTTTGAACGGGATCTTGTATCTGAGGACTCTGACCTGTTTGATTTCCTCTGATGACAAACAGATACAGGCAACCAAACATATGTTTTCCTTTCCTTCCATTGATCCCAGCATTGGGGATGTCTTCTAGAAAGCTTGTTGTTCTCCTTTTGTTCTTTAAGGCTTTTCTTAGGAAAGAATTTAAGAATTTTAGGGTATGCTTGTCCTTGCCTGGCCTCCAAGCCTTTTTGTCTGCAGATCTTGCTTCACTGTCCCCAGTGATGCTTGCCAATAAGAAGACAATGTCTTCTTTTTACCCAGTCCCTCAAGATTAACTAGGCCAGTGGCTAGAATCTCAGGGAAAGAAGCTGGTGCAGACCAGCATGGTATCGTTTAAAGTGTTTAACTACCAGTGTTTTATGTGGAAGTTTGTGTTGCATTACATGTACAATTTAGACAAGGTTGTTGCATCATTGCCTGCAGAGCAAAAGGTCTATACTAAAGTAAAGATATAGTTTTCACTGTTTCTCGTGTGTCAAAACATGCTCTAAAACATGCCTTGGGGGTGATACTATTTCTATAAATGCAGCATTGTCAGTGCTGATTAGGAGGTGTTGTGGGTTGCACTCCCAGAATATTTCTGATGAGTTACAAAATAAGATTATGAATGCTGTTCTTGAGTTTGATCGCGTGTTTGGTACAGCAACTAATCAGATCCTTCAACACTGGGATGACAGCGGTAAGTGGATGCAAAGAGTATCAAAAAGGTTTCATATTCCCCAGGTCGCCTCCTTTAAGCAAGCTAATTTTCAGTGGCCTAACCAGCAGAACTTCCAGCCAATCAAACTCTAAGGCAATAACAGGAATGGCAGGATGATAACAAGCAAGGTTCCTTTCCTTGAAAGGATAAACCCCCCTTCCATCTTATGACTATGCTAAGTGCAGCACCCATCTTTACCAAGTCCTCTGTCAGGTGCCTTGCCTCTTAAGCTAGCTTTCAACAAGGATGCCTGGTCATCAGTGGTTTACAACAAAGGGATGTAAACATTGTTGGCAGAGGTTTCAGACAGAAGTGAAAAGATCTTCTGCCTCTGTTCAGGGGACTCCCCCATCTACTGGGCGAGACTTTGTTATTCTCTCCTATTCTCCAGCAGCTGCTGGGGTCAGGGGTCATAGACCTGGTCTCTTCTTCGGAAAGAATGAGAGATTTCTTTGTTAGTATTTTCTTGGTTCCCCAATAAGAGCTGTCATAGAGACTGGTGTGGGACCTTTCTTATCGGAATACGTTTATTGAGGTCCCCAAGTTCAAGATGCTCATCCTGAAGACATTGCTTCCTTTATTTCCAGACCACTGCTTCATAGTAACCCTGCTCTTGATGGAAGCCTTTCTTCATATCCCCAATAGCTCATCTCTTTAGGGGATATCTGAGATTTGTTGGGTCTGGCTCACAGTTCAGAAAAGTTCAGTTTTCTGTATTGCTCTTTGGGCTGTCCGCTGAAATGTGGGTGTTTACCAATTGCCTTGCACCAGTAGTGCCGCTCTGGCGCACTCTAGGCCTTCACTTTTTTACATACTTGGAAAACTACTCACTGATATGTGCAGTCTCTCCATTCAGGTGTATGAAATCACTAGAGAAGGTCTCATCTTGACCCTCTCATCTAGGGTTCAAGTTGAACCTCCTTTCACACCCTCACAAAGATTCCTTTTTCTGGGATGCTTAAATGACTTCAACAAGAGTCTGTTTTTTTCCGGCTGAAGACAAGGTCCTGTCATACTAGACAGTGTTTCTGGAATTCTCACAGAGAAAAGATGCCTCAGCTTGAGAATTTCTAGTAATTTTTGGACTGATGGCATCCGTGATTGTCATTTTACCACTGGCCTGTCTTCATATGAGAAAAATTTTAATGGTATATCCAAAACTGTTGGACCCAGCACCTTCACTCCTTGGAATCCCAGTTACCGGTGCTGCCCTTCATCAGACAAGTATTACACTGGTGTAGAGGTCATTTAAGTATCTGTCCAAGGCTTCCTTTTCTCCCCTCCAGTGCCAGTACAATCTCTTCAGAGAGCGTTATCTGACTTTGCCTGGGAACTGTGTCAGTGGGGATGCAAGTGCTAGCCACTTTGGAGCCCAAGGACATATGGAAGCTTGTGAATATCTTGGAGATGCTGACAGTGTTCATGCCTTGAAAGTCTCTCACCACCTTTGGACTCTGGGTACTCTCCTGGTGGTTATGGACATAACCCCAGTGATGCAGTACCTCAACAAACTAAGGGTATAAGGACTTATCCCCACTGCCAATTGGAAATGATAGCCTGGGAGTCAGATTCTCAGTATTCTCTGTCTCTTTCGGCACCATACATCCCATCAGAGCCGAACATTGTGGCAGATAGATGGAGTAGACCCAGGGCAGACTTCCATGAGTGGAAGCTCAAGGCAGTGGTATTCCAGGATCTAGTCCAGATGTGGACAACACTTCAAATATATCTTTTTGCCTCCTTTCAAAACAGACAGCTGGAGATATTCTGTTCCAAATATCGTTGCAGCCATAGCTGGAGGATAGATGCACTCTCATTCCCCCTCAATGAGAATGCCCTGCTTGTGTTTCCACCTTTTCCATTGATTCACAAGGTACTTCTGTAAGTTCAAAGAGAAATGCTAAGAATCAATATGATGACCCCTACTGACCCAAGCAGTCTTGGTTCTCCCTTTTAATGGTATTGACCAAGGGCAATTACCAGGGATACTCTGAATCTGCTCACACAGTCTCAGGGGTAACTGGTGCACCCCGTTTGGAGAAATTTCAATTGACAGCCTGGAAAATGTAATCTTGACTCTGTTTAGTCACTTGTGCTATGAGGATGTACACACACACACACATACACACACACACACACACACACACACACATATATATATATATATATATATATATATATATATATATATATATATACAGAGAGAGAGAAAGAGGAGAAATGTATATCTATGTATCTCTCTCTCTCTCTCTCTCTCTCTCTCTATATATATATATATATATATATATATATATTATACACCAATGAGACATAAAATAAATAATGCACACAACAATATAAATGTAAAACACAAAAAGCAATTAATTTAACTAGTTACTAATCACCAAGCTTTAGGCTTAGAACAACACAACTCTGCAGTAGCAGACAATCAAATTGGTAAGTAATTTATAACATAAAGATTAAATAAAGCCTCTTCAAAACTTTGAAGTATAACACACACACACAAAAAAAAAGATTATAAAGCTGCCCTAGGAGCAACAGTTACTTCAAGTGCAGCAGGTTTTTGTGTGTAAGAGCATTACATTATTTAAGGATTCCCCAAAGCATGCAGACAGGAACTTGGAAATTGTTATATTAAAAAGAAGAGATAAATCAATGTGTCCAGCTAGCATTATCAACCTTATATGCAAAGCCATGAAAAGTATCACAGCAGAACTCATTTATGCAAACATGAGCAACTTAATGGAGCTAGGTCCTCAACAGTGTGGTTTTGTGAATGATAAGCCCTTTCTCCTGAACCTAGTAAACTTCTTTGAAATGGCTGCAGAGGGTATGGACAGTGGTCATTCAGTGCTTATATTGATCTGTCTAAAGCTTTTGAGGTACTTTTCTATTATTGGGGCAACACTTCTAATGAGTGCTTGGAATCTTAGTAATGATCTCACAGCTGCTGATAAGATTCGGTAATTTGGTTTGCTAAATATAATTATCCATATCTAGGATGGGAGCATTTTCGTTTTTTCCTTTCAACTAGGAAACAAAGGGAAAAGGTCAAGTAAGTGAAGTCAGCAAAAATATGAAGAGCAGACATCTTGCGTCTTTTTTTTTAGTTAGCAACCACTTAGTTACGGACCTTAGTTACCGCGGTAGCACACGCACACAATGATCGCGCTATGTATATAGAGCACATTTTAGGCTTCTCATAAAATTATGGCTTTATTTGTGGAAGTAAGACAATATTGGTATTTTCACCGCTATCAAGTCTGAAACTGAAATATCTGTCAATATTTTCTTACTTCAACAGTCAATGAATTGCCAGAAAGCCGTAATTTAATGAGAAATCTTCTGCGTGTCTGCAAATATGTTAATTACACTGCAGAACTTTAGCGGAAATGGAGAGTCAACTAAACAAAACATCACAATTCCATTTTGGCGAAACAGTGCTCGACAGGCTGCATGATTTCCTTATATTGCATGTTGACAGCACATTCACAGACTTGTGGAGACTGAATGGGAACATTACAGTGCTTTTAGGATTAAAGGGAGGATAATGTACTTTAGTAGGTGGAAACCTTTTAAATGATCGTTACTGTTGACATATCTTAGAATATGGGGGAGTTTTCAGCTATTCTGCCTGTGATCTTTGTCCGTCAACCCCGATTCTTTTTGGCTTTGTCCACAATACCAGCGCATACAGGGGGAGAGGTATAACTGTCAGATGTCTCTCAATTTGCAGAAAGTCTCTGAATTTGTGCCATATTTTTGGTCTGTTTCTACTACAATTTTTGAATTGGTAGTGAACCAGCGAGGATCGTCGTCATGAGCTGTGAAATAATTGCAAGTGCCTGCTAATATTCCAAGCACACATTACAAATGTTGCCCCAATAACGGAAAAGTACCACTTTTGACATTATCCTCCATGATATTATTAAAAAAAATTATGGAAATTTAATGTAAAACCCTATGCTATCCACTGGATTGCAAATTTGTTATCTGACAATCCCAGGTTTTGAAAGTTACTGGTACCCTCTTTGAACATAAAATTGTAACTAGTGAGGTACAACGTGGATCAGTTCTGGGCCCTCTCCTGTTTGCCATTCATTTTGTGGACATGCAGACCAGTAGCTGAGAAGTGTGGTGTTGACTATGCTTGCTGATGACTGCAGGTTGAACACTGTGATTCAGTTGTCCATGGATACTAAATATCTCTAGCAAAGACTGGAATATACACACACCTAGAGTACTGAAAATGGTCTCAAGTTAAATGCAAAAAAGTGCAGCTTAGTAGCATTTGGCAAAAACAAGTTCCCACCTCATATGGTATAAATGCATGATGCTCTCTTAAGACAGACACAGTTGTAAGAGACCTGGATATTTAATGTGTACAATTCTCTTTCAGTTATCACATTTCCACCAAACTCAGGAAATGTTTCCATCTGGCCCAGTTAATTTCCAAGTAAACATCTTTAGATCCAAAGAAGTCATCCTGCCATTGTACTCTTCCCTTATAAGAGTTACCACTGGATACAATGCCCCTTTGCTATATATAAATTGGGGCATATTGCTGAACTAGAAAGACCCCAGAGATACCTTACCAAGAAAATCAAAAGCCTTAAATCCTTCAACTATCCTGACAGACTTGCAGAATTCTCCTTATATCCAGTGGCCGACAGGCTGCTTCATGGTGACTTGTATCTTGCTTTTTGAGACATAAAAGACCCAATTCTATTTGATCTTCTGCTTTTTTGCCAAACCAGTGACTCCACAAACACCCGCACTAGGGACCTAAATTTACACCAACAAATAAACAAAACTGACTGCAGACACAGGTTCCTAACTCTGAATATCTCCAGCCTATGGTACAACTTACCACTGCAGGTCAAACAAAGTACTGCTTTGACTACCTTTACAGCTTCTCTTGATGACCAGATGTACCGACACAGATGTGCACCAGGGTTATCGTGTACAGCCCTGCTCGATTTCAGAGGTGAGCACTATTAAGTGTTTGAAAAGGAAGGCATGAACTGAATAGTGTATCTACTTAAACGTGCATATGGATAGGCCTCTCATGGTCCTCATGCTTACTTGTCTAGTATTGTTCCGATGTTTGAGCTAGTGAGCTGTACCTGATTTTGTAGGCATAAATGGCTAAAGTGAAATTTACTTTATTTAAAAAAAAACAATAAACCAGAATGCATGTATGGAGCTACAGAAGTATGCTCCTCAGGGAATGTCTGTTACAAATTTTAATAAACCAGGTTCATAGGCTCATAGATTTTGTGAAAAAAAGCTCATAGCCTATTGACCACCAAGCAATTTTATGCCCTGTCCAGTACTGGGACTTGTTTGTGCCCATCTATTTATCCAATTCCTTTTTGATGTATGAATTGATATGCTGAGTTTAACCGAGAGTTGGGAATTTATTCCATAGACATGGGAATCTCTGAGACATGAATTTATCATGTGTAATTGTATGGAATGATATTAATTATTACTTAGACTGCATTGTGTTTCATACTGAGGTCACAAGTGGTGGTTTCTAAGTAAAGGGTTTTCAAGTAGTAATGGGTCCTTTAATGGCCTCTATGTGTGACATGGGTCTCTAAGAAGTGAAAAAGATTCAGAGAAGAAAGAGAGTTGTCATAGTCTTTGGTTGCAAAACAAGCGTTGAAGTTCATAAGTTCCCTTTGTACCTTTTCCAAATGGAATGTGAGTAGGTTATAGAACAAGGTACTGCATTCTGCAATTTATCTAAACAAGACAGTTACTTCTCAGGTGTGCCTCTCAACTCCACATTGAATTAGGTGGATAAACCCATATGCGTTGCAAACAGTAGTCAGAGAATGAGACAAGTTGATGAAGTTACCCAACAGGCACGAGGGCATATGTTCAAAATGTGGGGTACAGGGGATGAAATAAAAAAATGGATTTAAAAAAATTCATTACATTTTAATTAGGCTAACATTAGCGGTTTCACTTGTGTTTATGCAGACACTGTCATGATCTCATTGTCTCACTGGTATTACAAAATTACAAAAAATATCTTGACTAAGCTATTGCATTGGTGATGGCACAATAATAATGTAGTTTTAGTGGGCTCATTTTGTCTGAGATCTGTTATGACATTATATATTTCTGGGTATCTCAGTCCGACATTCACTCTTCTAAAATTAGAAGTTATGTACCTACCATAACGTTCCATGTTAGTTGTCTTCTCTCGCCTTCTTTCTTGCTGGATGGGTTCGGAGCCGATCCTCGGCTCTGACTCGGCACTTGCTTTAGCTTGAGAACTCCTTTTACCAGCTCGAGGCAACCCTATATCCCATGATGCAAGGCGGAACTACCTCAGATCTCGTTTGGTAGCTAACCTACCCTGCTAAGGACTAACCTAACATATTTAGGAAACCCAAGTTCATAATAAAGAGTCCTCTAATGAAGGCTCAGGAGGAAACAAGCTGATAGGAACTCTTCAAGATCTGTCCAGGCCAGGGGGAAGGAGGGAGGGACGCAAGAAAGAAGGCGAGAGAAGACAACTAACATGGAACGTTATGGTAGGTACATAACTTCTAAATGTTAAGTTGTCAATCTCGCCTTCATTCTTGCTGGATGGGACCGCATCCCTAGCACCTGTATCCCGGGTGGCTCAATGGAACAGACTCTTGAGAACTGTGGAACCAAAACTGGCCCTGTCTCTGGAGGCCAAGTCTAACTTGTAATGAGAGACAAAGGTATGAGGAGTGGCCCAAGTAGCTGCTGCACAAATGGTATCAATGGGTAGTCTATCCTGAAAGGCTGCAGAAGTGGATAGACTCCTGGTTGAGTGTGCTTTCGGTTTAGAAGGTAGTTGCTTGCCTCTAAGAGAGTACACATAGGAAATGGTGGAAGACAACCATCTGGATAAGGTCACTTTAGACACTGGGAGACCTATCCTGTTTTCTGCATAGGAGACAAATAATTGGTCCGATTTCCTGAATTGTTTCGTTCTATGCAAATAGTACCTGAGCTGACGATGGACATCCAAAAAATGAAGCTTTTGTTCAGCTCTGTCAGAATAGTTTGGGAAAAAGACTGGTAGATCTATGGATTGATTAATATTGGTTTGACACACAACTTTGGGGAGAAAGGACGGGTTCGTTCTTAAGGATACCCTGTCCTTATGAAAAACCAAGTAAGGGGAACGGATGCAGAGAGCTTGAATCTCGGAAACCCTTCTTGCCGAAGTGACAGCCAGTAAAAATATAGTTTTCCAGGTCAACAATTTCAAAGAACATGAAGCAGACGGTTCGAAGGGAGGTAACATCAAGGATGCCAACATTAAATTTAGATCCCATTGCGGAGGAGGATGCTTTATCGGTGGCTTTAGGAGAAAAACTCCTCTCAGAAAGGCCTTGCATAATCTATGAGACATAATGTTATTATCATGCAAGCCAACATGATACTTGGAAATAGCAGCCAGTTGAACTTTAACTGTAGATGAAGAAGATCCTGACTGAAAAACCTCAGCCAGGAAATCTAAAACAGAATGCACAGGAGCAGTAAAGGGATCAATATTCCTGGAATTTGCCCAAATGGAAAAACGTCGCCACTTGCTAGCGTAAACGGTTCTGGTGGACGACTTTAAAGAAGCCACTAAGATGTCTCTGACCGAATCAGAGATCATCGGAAGCCTGGCTAGGGAAGGAAGTGGAGCAACCAAGCAGTGAGGTTGAGAGAATGAATGGCCCGGTGCTGTTGACCCGACTGGTGGATCAAGAGATCCGGAACTGGGTCCAGATGCCAGGGCTGCACCAGGAGGTGACGATGCAGAGACGGAAACCAAATTTGTCGAGGCCAGTAAGGGGCAATGAGAATCAACTTGGCCCTCAAAGCGGTGGCTTTCTGAATGACTTGTGGAATCAAGGGAAAGGGAGGAAAAGCGTAAAGAAGTCCCGGGGCCAATCCTGGGTTAGAGAGTCTCTCAGGGGTTGGCCTGGAAGGGAAAGAGGGTGAAAAATCGGGGCACTTGTTGTTTTGGGGTGTAGCAAAAGATCGCAACAAGGTGTGCCCCACTTCAGAAAAATCTGATCCACTACAGATTGATTGAGAGACCACTCGTGAGGCATGAGAATGGATCTGCTCAGCCTGTCCGCCAAGAGGTTGGACCTGCCGGGGATGTGCGTTGCTATCAGAAACCGATGAGAGGAGATTGCCCATTGCCAAAGTCTGAGAGCTTCTCGACACAACGGATAGGACCTGGTCCCGCCCTGCTTGTTGATGTACCAGACCACGGACATGTTGTCCGTTTGTACTGCAATAGTCCCGTGGGAAGAAAGTCGTTGAGGGCTTGCAACGTTAAAAGCACCGCTCTCATCTCCAGGACATTTATGTGCAGATGGTATTCTATGGGTTGCCACGTCCCGTGGACCATCCTGCCCTGATAATGCCCCCACCCGATCAGAGAGGCATCCGTAGTAACTGTGGCAACTGGAGGAGGGGGAACAAAAGGTCGGCCCTGATGAAGAAGAGGGGAAGATATCCACCAGTTCAGATGAGTTCCGCACGATTGTGTGACTAAGATTTCGTGCCTCATCGGAAGACTGTGGAACGACCACTGAGTGAATAACATCCACTGCAGAAGACGCATGTGGAAGCGAGCCAGTGGTAGAAGAACAATGGCCGCAGCCATAAGACCTAGAACCTTTAGTATCAATCTGGCTTTTACCTTGCTGCTCTGCAATAGAATCCGAATGAATTTTTGGATGTCCAGAATTCTTTGATCTGTTAGTCTGGCTAACATTTTGATGGTGTTTAATTCTGCGCCTATAAAGGTGATAGATTGGCAAGGCCGCAGAGAAGATTTTTCGAAATTTACTGAAATTCCCAAACTCCTGCAAAGCTGCAGAGTGTAGTCTCTGGTCTGAAGAAGCTGACACCTTGTGGTGGCGGAGAGGAGCCAGTCATCTAAATAAGGAAACACCTGGAATCCTTGACGTCTCAGATGAGCTGTGACCACTGCCATGCATTTGGTAAACACTCTGGGGGCTGAAGTGAGGCCAAAGGGCAGGGCTCTGAATTGGTAATGACTGGTCCCTAGCCGAAAGCGGAGAAACCTTCTGGAGTGCCTGTGAATCTTTATGTGATAGTACGCGTCCTGAAGGTCTATAGAGCACATCCAGTTGTCCTTGCCCAGAAAGGGCAGAATGGACTGAAGCGTGACCATCTGGAATCTTGCCTTCTTGACAAATCTGTTTAGACTGCTCAGGTCTAATATTGGTCTCCAATCTCCCGTCCTTTTGGGGACCAAAAAGAATCTCGAGTAGACACCGGATCCTACTTGGTCTGCCGGAACAGTCTGGACGGCTCTTTTTCCTAGGAGCTTTGAAACCTCCTGTTCTGCCAAATCCCTTTGACTGGGTGAGATGTCTGGAAGGGATTGTTGAGGCACGGGATACCTTTCAAGGGGATTTTGTAACCCTCGGATATGATCGACTGTACCCACATATCTTGTGAAAGGGAATGCCAGGCTACTGGGTACAGCGAAATCCTTGCCCCGACTGCCTCCAAGGGTGGACAGTCGGGCAACACCTCAGGGGTGCTGAAAGGGCTTCTCAGGAAGAGACTCCCTGTTGCCCTGGTTCTGAGGACCCCCCCCCTGCCTCTAGGGCGGCGTCTATTATTGTTACCCCCCTGCCTCTGGGGGTAAACTGACCACGTGTGTCCGATGTAGCTCCTTGGGCTTTGCGGAACCACATCTTCCCTCCCTTCTGACCCTTGGGATATGGTCTAGAAGGGGTGGAAAAATGGACTCCAACGGCAGAAAGAGTTTTACTGTCCTGCTCACACCTGGTCAAGGTATCCTTCACCTGAGGTCCGAACAAAGCCGAACCATCAAAGGGGGTATTGGTGAAGGATGCCTTAAAGGGGTCCGCAAAATTACAAAGCCGCATCCAGGCTTGACGTCTAAGAGCCACTCCTGTGCCTGTGGCCCTGCTCGCTCCATCGGCTGCATAGGATATGAGCCGCATGGAGGAGTTGGATAAGGAATTCAGGATTGCTAGCTGTGAGGCAATCTTTTCTTGAGCCCCAGCAGCAGAAGGATCCTGGACCACTTCACCTAGTTCCTTGAGAATATCTCTTTGAAGCCTGGTGAAGTGACAAAGGTAGTTCAGCGAACGCATAGCAAAGGTCGCTGAAGAAAACATCCGCTTTCCATACCTGTCCATGGTCCTAGAATCCTTGTTAGGAGGATGGACAGGTACTGAAGGATCCGCAAGTTCCTTCTTAGTGGCGGCCGCCACCACCATAGCATCCACAGAGACGCCCTTGGAAAGAAACTGTTTGTCCGTAGGGGCTATAATAAACTTGGATGGCCTCCTGGGGACAGGTTCCACAGAATCTGGAGCTGCCCACGCCTTTCGAGCCACTACCTGCATAAGTGGGTCGAAAGGCGGAGACACCCAGGAGGTGGAGGGTCGGGATCCAAAAGCCTCCAGGTATACCGACTCATCCTCGGAGGGATCAATGGATGGCCAATTCCCCCTCTGTTTGAGGAGCTCAAGGATGTCTGAAAAGGAGACATCCTCAGAGGGGGATTGTGGGGAACCCTCCGACTCATCTAAGTCGGTATCAGATGTAGTAGACTCAGGGGAGTCTGTGTGTTTCCTCTTACACGTCCTCTTCCGAGGGGGTTCACCTGCAGGATCAGAAGAAACTTCGGAAGAGGAGGAAATTCCCAACGGGGAAACCTGGGGCGATGGATCCCTGGGCCTGAGAGCAAGAGGCTGGCAAGAGGTGCCTACAGGCACCGAAGAGGGAGGAGCTAAAGGGATGGACCGTTGACCTGGCTCAGGAGCCAGGACACTCCTCATCACCTCAAAGGCTCCCCTCCCCGGGAGACCGGAATATCCCCATTCCGAGGAAACAGGAATTCCCGGCTCCACTGAGAGGGAAGGCTCCGAGGCCGATGTCGGTGCCGAGCTTACCAAAGCCGAAGCCCCGAGAGGGAGAGCGGGGTCGGACAAGGGTCCGATGCCACTAGCCCCCTCGGAGCCGACCAGGGAAACCCAACGACCGGATCCCTCCAAGGACGGTCTCAAGGAGGAGATCAGAGCCGAAGACAACGGAGCCGAAGGATGTATCGGCTCCGGCGCCGAAATAGTCGCTGTCCCGAGAAGCTCCGGCTCCGAACTCTGGTGGGGAATCGGAGGTGGAAGTTCAAGGGGTGAAGCAATAGCCGAAGTCTGCTGAGACGGGCTATGGAGCATTTGGGCCAGTGCCTGCGACTTTAACAGCCTGCTTACCACCCTCTCTAAATCGTGGTCAGACAGCCTGGAAGATCTCGAAGATCGGCTCCGATGACTCCGCTCCGACAAAAGAGGAGACCCCGGAGCCGAGTGGATCGATTCCAAAGACAGGGACCGAGATCTCTTCTTGGAGGAAGTCATCGGAGCCGACGTCCTATGGGTTCCAGATGGAGCCGAAGGCTTCTCGGCTCCGATACTGGATACTGCATCGGCTCCAGCCGGAGCCGACAAGGTAACAGCAGATCGGGTGTCGGAACCGACCCTAGCTTAGAAGGAGAAAGATCGGCTCCAGCCGGAGCCGATCTCGACTCTGAAGGAGTCGGAGCCACCGGGGGAGGCTTGGAAGCTGTAGCCTGACCCCTGGATGGCTTGGAAGGCTTACAGGACCCAGTTTTACTGGGTGAACCTTCCGGCTTTAGCAAGCCATGGAGGATTAGCTTGTTCCTCCTTTCCTGCAGGACTCGCTGGCTAAAAGAGTGACACAAAGCACAGGAGTCCTGCAGGTGTAAAGGCCCCAGGCAGTAAACACAAGAAGTGTGACCGTCTGTCAGAGACATTTTCTGACAGCACGAGTCACACTTCTTGAAGCCCGAGACCTTTACCTCTTTAGACATAGTCTAATGAGAAAAGAGTAATAAATACTCACACAGACACACACACACAAAAACAGTCACACAAATTAATCCCCAAACACAGACACACAGATAGGGATTAATAAGGAAGGCCTAGGCCTAACTGAAAAATTTTTAAAACTTTTTATAAAATATAAAATTTTTCTAAAAGGGGAATAGGGTGGTTAAATGTGACACTAAACACTAAGAAATAGGAAAAAAAAAAGGGGAGATAACCCTGACTAAAGCTGTTTGAAACTCATTTACCTCAGCTGGCAAAAAAGGAGACCTCTTCGCAAAGCGGCAAACGAGATCTGGGGTAGTTCCGCCTTGCATCATGGGATATAGGGTTGCCTCGAGCTGGTAAAAGGAGTTCTCAAGCTAAAGCAAGTGCCAAGTCGGAGCCGAGGATCGGCTCCGAACCCATCCAGCAAGAATGAAGGCGAGATTGACAACTTAACATTTAACTTTACAGCTATCCATCAGCATGTCAGTGGTCACATGCTTGCTTATATAAAAGGAAAGGTGATCCAGTCTTCGTATACACCCCATCTTTTGAATAGAGTTACTCCAATGATGGTAATCAGAAGAGTGCTAAACATATGGCCAACAAAGAGAATAACCAAATACTCTGCAGTGCCCTAAGCCTGGGGATAACTATATTCACAAGGTGGAAGAAGGAGGACGTATAAACATACATTCATAGGTGCCGGAAGCTGTTGAAGACTGGGGGGGGGGGCAGGGGACAAGAGGGGCACTTAGTGATTTAAAAACGGCAACATTTTTAAAGGTATTTACCACCATTACAGGAGTATCAGTATGACACAAGCTATGTTTCATTAAGGATAATTGCACATAAATTTAAACCCGTGTTGATATGAGTTGGTATGTGTTAAAGAAGCAATGGCACTGTTAAATCAAGCATGCCATTCTGAAGTACCTTACTCTTTTCTGTACAACTTATCAGTAGACAGGAATTAGCTGACAAAAGTACTTGATGCAGCACTTAACATGCACAGAGAGAAATGCAATAGCTTTGTAAGCAGGGATGCAACGGATCTATTTCTGACCATAGTACTGACAGCATACCATACACTTTATATTGTGCAGCTGTAAATATGCAAGCTGTAGTACTGCTAAAGCTTCTGTGTTTCCTACTTCATAATAAAGTTTACAGTGGGCTGCCAGGACTGGGGTCAGAAATGGACAAACAAAGTCCCATCTGATATTCTACTTGGCATGCAGTAACATTGACTCCTTCAGTCAGGTTTGTCCATGTATGCACTAGCACCAAAATGACACATTTTCTCCAATGACCCCTTCAGTCAGGTTTGTCCATGTATGCACTAGCACCAAAATGAAACATTTTCTCCAATGACCCCTTCAGTCAGGTTTGTCCATGCATGCACAAGCACCAGAATGAAACATTTCCCCTAACAACCCTCACAGAAGTCTGTCCATGTATGCATAAGCACTACCAAATGACATCAGAATGAATAATTTCCCCCAGGTTCCCTTAATTACTTTTCCATGTATGCACAAGCGTAAAAATAAAACATTTTCCCCAATGACTTTTTTAGTATAAGTAAAAACAAAATTATATCAAAATGAATACTTTTCCCCCCAAGGATCCCTTATGTACTTTGTCCATGTATAGTCTGCACAAGAACAAAAATTAAACATTTTGCCCAGTGACCCCTTCAGTACTTTTCTATGCACAAGCACTGAAATGAAAAAAGTTTCCTTTCCTCAACGACCTCTTCACACTGGCTGCCTTAGACTCAAAACCCACACCTAGTGCCTTTCCCACCAGTTACCAAAGGCCAAAAAAAAAAAAAAAAAAAAAAAAAACAGAAGATAAAATTAATAAATAAAATACTGGCTGCAACTGCCTGCAATAAGACAAAGACATTGCATTAATATATTTAATTAACATACCACCACCAGGGCACTGACAGCAATGGGACTTGGACTTCGGTTCACAAACACAAAGTTCAGTTCACTCACTTTAGTCTCGACTGATTTAGGAGGGAAGGAGGTCTGGATTATATACCAGCAGAAAAAGCGCAGGAGCCCAGCAACGGCTTTTAACTGGCATTTTTTTTTTTTTTTTACACCTGTGACCTGCCACTGAACCTGGCCTGACCAGACTGAACTATTAAGTTAGTCAGGCTGGGGGAGGCAGACCAATGCACCTATTTACCCTTTCCTTCACTGTAGTGTGATGTGCAATCTCATCTTAATTTATATAATTTTCCCATGACTTTCTCCAATTTCTGTACTAGCTAGCTCCATAACTTTGTCACTATGAGAATGCTATTTTCTCCATGTTTTTTTTATTTGTTTTTTATTTTCTTACTTAATTACTTGTGTTTGTCAAATGGGGAGGAGTGGGAAGCGCTGAGGCGGAGCAACTGAGCAGAGCAATGATCACTGTGGACTTTCTGTTTCAGCCTGGGTTGGAATTGCTGTCTGGTTACTGATTTACTTGTCTTGTGCATTGTGCTTGCTTGATGATTTTCCTAGTCTAATTTGCCTAATTGCATGACTCCAGGTAATTTACTTAGTGTAATTTAAGTTAATTAATTTACTTAAGAGTCATGCACTTAGGCAAATAAGACTAGGAAAATCAAGCAAGCACAATGTATAGGGTTGCCACCTTTCATCGTGGCTAAAACCAGAGTAAAGCCACACCCCTCGCGTCATTAGTAACCCTCCCCGCCCACATTCCACCCATTTTGCAATATCACGATGACATCACCCGGCAAGGAACGGCCTCTTTTTCCATTCCTGCTGCCTCCTTTCGGCTGATTTACTATGCTTTTCTGTAAAAAAAAGGATAGTAAATCAGCCGATTTACAAACTCCGATAGTCTGTTTCCTTTTTGAAACAGAATACCAGAGCTTGTACAGTGTTTTCCAGACTACCGGAGAATCAGTTTGATTTCCGGATAGTCCGGAAAAAAAACAGAGGGGTGGCAACCCTAACAATGCATATGATGATGGGAAGGTGATCTCAGAGTGAGTCACCGGTGTTTGTTAAATGTAAGTTTCCCACTCCCAGTCCCTGAGTCCCAGAATTTGAAGATGAATGGAACCCTGGCCCCCACACAAGTGGAGTCAGTCAAGGAAGCAGAGGCAGAGCGCAACAGTTTCTCCCTCATGTTTTTTTTTTTTTTTTTTTATTATTATTTGTGTTTATTAACTGCCAACTAGGGAGGAGCACTGATCATCGACACCGATGGACATGGACTTCTGTCTGGTTATGTGATTTACTAAAAGACAGTCATGCATGATGCATTTATGCAAACCAATGAAAATCATCAAGCACATGATGATGGGAAGGCCACAATCCTGGAGTTACTGGAGTTTGTGTAACTTAAAGTAAGTTGACTGCAAAACTGGGGGGGCACCCCTTCCCCCTCGCTCAATGGTTCCGGTGCCCATGTATACCTTCTGACTAAAACTGCCTTTAAATAGTGTAAAGGTGCTGTCTTAAATTCCCCTAGTGATGTGAACATCCTCCAAGAAGGCCTTACCCTAACTAATAAATGGTGCCAGAAGGATGGCCTCAAACTGAATGCCAAGAAATGCATCATTGTCCCCTTTGGGGAAAATGTCATCCCCACTAATTATCACATTAATAACAATGTACTAAGCATGCAATTAGTTGTGAGGGACTTGGGCACCCAGGTTGATAGTAACCTGACTTTTGACCACCAAGTTACCTCTGTTGTACGGAAGGCTTTCTACATGGCCCACCTCATAAATAAGGGTATTTCATCCAGAAACAAGGAGGTCATAACATCCTTGTACTCCTCCCTTATCAGACCCATTATTGAGTATAATGCCCTCTTCGGCATGTACCTTGCCAAGCACATGCAGCAGTTGGAGACACCACAAAGGTTCCTGACCAGGAAAATCCACGGTCTCAAACATCTAGCCTATACAGATAGGCTAAAAGCCCTGTCCCTCTACTCAGTCTCATACAGACTGCTCAGAGGTGACCTGTGTCTGACATACAAGGTCATTTCAGATCCAGCGTTGATGGATATCCGTAAGACAAACTCCACTTGTGCAACCCACAACACAAGGCTTTAACCTGGTCTATGACATTAATAGAACTTGGTGGGATAAATTTGTGTCCCAAAGACTCCCCCATCTGTGGAATAGACTCCCTCTCCATGTCAAGCAGAGTACTTTAAGAGGAACCTGGGTGACTGGATGAGAAACAGAAAATATACCCCTGGGATCCCACCTGTGTCCCTGCTGGACAGGGGAAACAGGTGCTGACTTTGAGGGAACATGGGCAAAATTCTTGGCTAGGCTTATAAGGACCTCTGGGTCAATAGCCTAGTATCATCCTATGAATCGGAGCTTCCTTGGTCAGAAGGTATCACAAACATGATGAGTGACAAAACGGGAAATGAAGGAAAAAATGCCTAAACAGGTTATACAATACAAGGTAACTCTAATTCACTTGCTCAGGTAATTTAAAAGGAGGACATATAGGAAAAAGAGAAACACTTAGACCAGACCCTTGCAGTACCATTCTACCAAAACCTGCCATTGCCTTAGGGCTACTCCCTATTCTAGTGATTGATGGGATCACTGATTTTAGGGGTTCTCTCTAGCCATTCAGATTTGCTGAAATGCATCCCATTTCTTAAATATGAGTGCCTGAGGTAGCTGGCAATAAAAAAAATCATTTTAATTATTTTATTGAAAATATGTAACTTTCAAGAAATACACATATAAGCACAATCAAACTTGGGTTGGTGCAAAAAAAAAACAAATTTATAAAATACAGACTGGCCCATCATTCAGTGGAGGCTCAGGAAAAAAAGTTCAGTAATGTTAAAACGTTTTCTAAGTTACAATCAGTGTTAAAGAGAGACACTGTAGAATAACTACCCAACAACTAATTAGTACATTTCAGTCATAGGAGTCATTAGCAATACACATTAGCTTTTCATATTTTTTAAATACCTTATCGAATAACAGGTGGTATTATGTGTAAAAGACTGTGTACAGATTATGCAAAGATTATGCAAGTTGTCTAATAGTTTTTTATGTGTGCATGTTATTTTTCACATAAAATAAAATGCCCCTAATGTCAGATGCATAAAATAACATTATACTGCCATTACATGGTAAATAATCAAGGCTACAGCTGCTGTAATACGCGTCACATTAGTAGCCTTCTACCGGTACCTGGTCGTGTGACTGTCGTTCTCAGTATCTCACTGACAGTATGTTTAGTAAGAATCTATGGACCCATAACCTGCTTACTGCTCGATCATAGGAAGTTACTAGACTAATGGCCCTACGGCCCTTACAAGCCTAGCCAAGTTCTACCCTTATTTCCACGTTCAGCACCTAATGCCTATGTCTAAGAGAGAGACACAGGTGGAACCCCTGAGGTGAATTTACAGTTACCCATCCACTCGTCCAGATTGTGTTTGAAGAGGGCCAATGAGGTGCTCTATTTGACATGAAGTGGGAGTCTGGTCCAAAAGTGTGGTAAACTCTGGGAGACAAATCTGTCCCTCCAGAAGGTTCTATTAATGTCACATACCAGATTAAGGTCATTACAATGAGTTAAGGACATTACAATGGCATGCATGTTTGAGCGCATGTACTTCCTCCATGTTTACATTTTAACCTAGCGCAGAAAACAAGAAGATAATTTACTGTTACTTATATTATACATTTCAAAGTTACGCAGTTGATGTAGCCATTACTGTCATTGAGCATTGTCAATTCTGATAGAAATATTCAGTATTGTCATTTTGTTATGATTCATAATGTACACTTTACTATTTTTCTTCAAAGTGCTTCTGATCATGCATTCATTTTAATTTTTTAATTCAATTATTTGTTAAAAGGGTAAGTGAGTCAGTCATTCTTAACCCTTTCCGGTCAAAACTTGTGTCACAAGGTTAAAAGTAAGGCGAACAAATGTATTGACAGTGTAGTACGGCCAGTCAGCAGTGTGCTTTGGGAAGTGGGAGGCAACTCAAGTAACTAGAAAAACCCACTCAGACATGGGGAAATATGCAAATCTCCACAAATATGAGTATAAGAACAATACTAGGCAAATAATCACAGGGGCCATGAGAGGCCTAGTCTTTTAAACCTTTCAGTACGCACATAAACATTTCTGCCACCCTTTATGAATACTTAATAGTGCCTGCCTCCCAAATCAGGAATGGCTTTACATGATACCCTTTGTGTAACTTTACATTTACCCATTTAATCATCACAACTAGCCTTAAAGTCAGACAGAGTAGTACGTTGCTTGCCCTGTAGTGGTACTTATTCTGTAGGTTGGGAAAATGTCGAATATGAAACATATCTCTCCAGCCAGTCTTCTTTATTTGTTGGTGTAAATTTAGGTCCCTAGTACAGGTATTTGTAGCACCACTGCTTTTGGAAGAAACAGGAGTCAGATAGGATTGGGTCTTTCATAGCTTGAAAAGTGAGACACAGATCAGCTTGGAGCATCTGAAATCCAGGACTGAACCCCAATTATGGGCAGACATCTTACTGCTACTTCACAACACTACTTTATTAAGATTTATTCATTAACATGTTGTACTTCCTACTTTACTTCAATATTCAGTTCTCTTTCACAAATCTTACACACTATATAGCGGGGAGGATTAATGGTTCACTTAACAGCAAAAGTCCAACTTTACACAAAAAATTGAACCAAAACAAGGCAGAAGTCTTCAAATAAAGTTCAAATGTTTAATTTTATGCTTTAAGTGCTTTCACTGTAATTAAAGACAGCTTCATCAGACAATATAAACGTTTGAACTTTATTGGAAGACCTCTGCCTTTTATTGAAGACTTCTGCCTTGTTTTGATTCGCTTTTTTTTTTTTGTGTGTGTGTCAGGTTGGACTTTCTTTTGTTTTCATAAAAGTATCACTGTGGCCAGGCAACTGTAAGCTTCAAACAGTGACTCTGGTACGCCCTTCTGATGTGTCATCCATGGGAGATGCTGCAGTAGTAGCATTGGCTCAGTGTATGAAATGCATTTTTTCTACCATTTTTTTGCCCCACATGCATCAAGCCTCCCATCTCTTTGATCAGACATTACACAGTCCAAAGGGGATGCAATCCCAGCAGTCATGAGGGTGATGATGGTGCTTTGTGCTTTAGCTGGCATCACAGCAATGACAGCATCTTCACTGTTATGGTCTATCCCAAGCCCTGGAGGTGACATGGGCACCGACAGCAGTATAAGGGCCACCTATGCCTACTTGTCCATACATACATAGATGCTTCCTACATACATCTGGTAGGTGCTACCAGTACCACATTAGGAAGCCACCTCACATCTTTCTCATTTCTGGCTCCCAGCATTGTGAAGGGCCTCTGTTCTCCAGTTATGGTCCTGTCATCAGACTAGCAGTGTAAGCTAGGTGGCAATACCTCCCCCTACCCCCCTAGGATGGGCACATCTCATCCTGTCTGTCTTTGTTATGGAGATCCCAAGCTACTAACTGAACTCAGGTCACCTGAGCTGTAGCTAAACCTTTATCCCTTAAAACCACCATCACAGGCTGAACATATCTCTTGAACCGTTCACAAAAAGTACCTTCAGTGAACATCACAATTTTTTTTTTTTTTTTTGCAGGGCCAAATCCCACTACATCGGGGAACACTTCCATACCCTCTGGACTTATACATACCAATTTCAAACTCACAAAACAGTTGAGAAAAAAAAAAGCAAAATACACAGCTGGTGAAAATTGTTTTGACCAATAGCACTCGCTCTTCTTGCATTCTCTGAAACTACATTTGTCCACATGGCAGGTTGCCCTTTTGTAGAGATGAAACTGAGTCAGCCATTTACCTCTGAACATTCTCTAGTCATTTTTTTCTTCAATTAAAAAATCTTGCCAGAAGCCATTTTAGGATACCGCTTCAGTTATTGCTCATCCATGAAGTAGGTGGATACCACTTCAGTTATTCTACCCATGAAGAAGGCTGGGTATCATTTATCTTAGCAAAGGATTGGTGGTGGGCAGTAATCATTTTGGTATAGGCTTGTTCAGTGCAAAGTTCTTCAAAACTCAATTGTGTGGTTGTCAAACACTTTTTTAGCTGGTCTACATTCTTCTGCATGTGTCTGGTCCCATATCAGTTTATTTTGTTAACTGGGTAAATGAACTAGCTTTTCAGTCAGGACTTGGGCCATTAGACATGGGCAAAAATTATATAGTATATAAACCATTCAACAGTAGTAACATGTCAAATAACAGTAGGTATTCCATAAGCAAAAATGCAAATGATAACAATGTGCAGCTCGCAAGCTATACAACAACACTAAAATAACAAAAGGCAGTAGATATTTCATAGAACCACATTTGATTATAAGGAGATAGCAGAATATGCAAGCATGCTTACCTCATACATAATATAATGTAAAGCAGAACATGCATGCATGCTCACCTCATACATAATATAATGTAAAGAAGAACATGCATGCATGCTCACCTCATACATAATACAATGCAATACAAGGTTGTATTCAATTCCTAATGTACAGTGGATATAAAAAGTGTACACACCCCTGTTAAAATGCCAGGTTTTTGTGATATAAAAAATGAGACCACAATAAATCATTTCAAAACTTTTCCCATCTTTAATGTGACCTATAACTGGTAAAATTCAAATCTGTTAAGGGAAAAATATAAAAAATAAAAAATCTACAATATGCTGGTTGCATAAGTGTGCACACCCTTAAACTTATACTTTGTTGTGTGTGCACAACCTTAAACTAATACTTAGCACAAAGAGCTGTTAAGCTGGTAAGAACAGCTGAAACACTTGATATAAACAGCAGTTTGAGTTGACTCTTGTAAGAGTTAGCAAACCTCCACTGCTGTTTGCATCAAGAATGTTTTAGCTGCTGCTAACAGCTCACAGTTTAAGCAAGCTTCAGTTTAAACTGCTGTTTGCATTGAGAGTACTTCAGCTGTCTATAACAGCTCAACCGTTCTTGTAAAAGCTTCCAAGCCTCCACCCTAACTGCGGTTTGTACTAAGAGTGCTTCAGTTATATAAATATTTCAGAGCAAGAGGTGGCACATTAATCCATTTTTCTTACATATTAAACTAATACTTTGTTGAAGCACCTTTTGATTTAATTACTGCATTCAGTGTTCTTGGATACACACCTGCCATCGACTAAAGAGACTCTGATTAACCCCAAATAAAGTTCAGCTGTCCTAGTAGGATTTTCCTGACATTTACTCAGTTGCCTGCTACAGCAAAAGCCATGGTTCGCAGAGAGATTATAAAGCATCAAAGGGATCTCACTGTTGAAAGGTATCAGTCAGGAGAAGGGTACAAAAAAATTCCACAGCATTGGATATACTATGGAACACAGTGAAGACAGTCATCAAAAAGTGGAGCAATTTGGGACAACAGTGATGTTGAAAAGAACTGGACGTCCCTCCAAAATTGATGGAAAGACAAGACAAAAACTGGTCAGGGAGGCTACCAAGAGACCTACAGCAACAATGAAGGAGCTGCAGGAATTTCTGGCAAGTACTGGTTGTGTACTACACGTGAAAACAATCTCCAGTATTCTCCACATGTCTGTAGGGTTGCAAGACGGAAGCCTTTTCTTATACAGAAAAACATCCAGGCTTGGCTAAAATTTGCAGAACAATGCAATCCAAAAGTATGTGGGAAAATGTGTTATGGTCTGATGAGCCCAAGGTTGATCTTTTTGGCCACAATTCCAAAAGGTATGTTTGGCACAAGAGCAACAACTTCACATCACCAAAAGAACACCATCCCCACAGTGAAGCATGGTGGTAGCAGTATCATGCTTTGGGGTCGTGTTTCTTCAGCTGGAACTGGAGTTTTAGTCAAGTGGAAGAAATTATGAATAGATCCAAATACCAGTCACTTTTGGCCCAAAACCTTCAGGTGTCTGCTAGAAAGCTGAAGATGAAGAGGAATTTCACCTTTCAACATGACAATGACCCCAAACATACATCCAAATCTGGCTTCACCAGAAGAAAATAAAAGTTTTGGAATGGCCCAGCAGCCAGAACCCAGAGCTAAATCCAATAGAAAATCTGTGGGGTGACCTGAAGAGAGCTGTGCACAAGAGATGCCCTCGCAATCTGACAGATTTGGAGTGCTTTTGCAAAGAAGAGTGGACAAATATTGCCAAGTCGAGATGTGCCATGCTGATAGACTCCTACCCAAGAGGACTGAATGTTGTAATTAAATCAAAAGGTACTTCAAAGTATTAGTTTAAGGGTGTGCACACTTATGCAACCAGCTTATTGTACGCTTTTTATTTTTTATATTTTCCCCTAACGGATTTGTTTTTCAATTGAATTATACAGGTTATAGGTCACATTAAAGGTGGGAAAAGTTTTGAAATAATTTATTGTGGTCTCATTTTTTATATCACAACAACGTGTCATTTTAACAGGGGTGTGTACACTTCTTTATCCACTGTATTTATTTGTTAGCTGGGGCAGAGCACTGATTTAGGTGTATTTTTTCAGGCCCAGCTCAGGAGCACTGTCTGATTAAGTGAATTGCTCATAGCCACACCTTTAGGAAAACTGAGGATGAAGGACTCTATGGACCACAGGAAGTAGCTTCTCAACACCTCATAGCTTTAGTCCTATGTGCTGACTGCCAGACAATACTAATTATGGCTAATGCAAAGCAATGATTGTGCCTTAAGTTTTTAACTTCAGTAACACTTTCACATGTGCACACCTAATGTTTTTGGTCCCTTCCTTGAAACAGTTTGGCTCTGTTGCCATCTGTCACATTTGTTGCCTCTGGTCGATGCTTGCTGACCTGTGGTAAGACTTCTGACTGACCTTTCATTCATATGCTGAAGTTGTGTCTTGCATACTCTTCGTCTCACATCTGGTTTCAGAGATCCCATTCTACAGCAAACATTTCTATTCTAGAAGCGTCGTGCTGGCGGCTTTATGTGTGACACAGCCATAACTAAAGAGAAAATTGTCTGTCATGTGCTGCAGAAGCTTAGCTTATATTGGGGCTCTTAGTTTTAATATCCTGCTTGAAAGTTTGCGCAAATCTTTCAGCCAGTCCTTCTTAGATAGGAGGTGATTAATAGACATAAAATATTATATCTTTTGGCTTTATAAATGGTTTAAGTCCTGTAATTTTGAACTGCAAATTATTATTGATGACAGTTTGCTCATGCAAGCCATTTCTTGAAGATATTATCCTTAACACAATGTCTTTTCAGCCATTCACTTCCTGTAGATGACTTCAGTCGATTTATCCGTGCTGAACTCGGATTTTCTTATGGAAATCATTACCGTGGTTCAGCCTTGTTTTCTTGTACCTGACATCATAATGTTTCCTGCTCAGGAGCAGAGACCACCCTTGTAATCTGCTCAGATTCATCACAGATACTCTATTTCTTTGCCTGACTATGATAAGTAGTAGCTGGTGATCCATTAAGCAACTTAAGCAAGTCTTGTATAACTACTGGTTCTTTCTTGTTTCTTTTACTTCCAAGACCATGCTAAAGGCTTCTTCATTAAAATGAATGTCACCATGTTCAGTTTTGTCAAAGTCTATGAATTAAAACTATTATACAAACCTTCGTTAGTTAACTATTGATATAAGAACATGCTTTACCGTGAATTGTCCTAAATTCAGCACTGAATACATCATTTCTTCAAACTACCAAAAATGAAATGTTCAGATTCCTTTCACTTTTTTCTTGTACTGAGAAGACCTCTACAACTTAATATGCAAATTATTCATCTATTCCTTAAAAAAAAAAAAAAAAAAAAAAAACGGGACTCATCTTTTACTTACATCAACCTTTAAAAATCATTCTTCAGATATTACCAGTAGGTTGGAACATACTACCACAAGAAATATGAAATATTGCAGAGCATATTAACTTCAGAAAGAAACACAAAAACACTTCCTAGAAATCTATAAATGTCATCTGTTTACAGACACATCTTTAAAGTGTGCTAGCTTTTTAATACCAGCACCTTCAATGCACAGCAATATTGTTTAGGCCAGGGGTGGGCAAACTTTTTGATTCGTGGGCCACATTGAGTTCTAACATTTGACAAAGGGGCCGGAACAGGAGCAGATAGATGGCATGCTTTGAAAACATCACCTCATTGGGGGAAAAATACACATCTTGGGATATGGAGAAAACGTGCTTTAATTTCCAATGAAAATGAAGAAAAGCATTACAATAAAATCTCTGACTTCGAAATGAGTCTTTAAACACTGAAAATTAAATAAATGACCATTTTATTTTAAAGCACTGAAAGTTCTGTTATCTTTCAGGATATCACCATCACTCTCCTCCTGACTGTCTTTTTTTTCAAAAACGGTAGGAGATGCAGATGTACTTGTCCTGTTCCTTTTATTCAATTTGTTTCCCCGGTGCCAAAAGTCAACAACGACCAGTGCAAGGACGAAACAGTTGCAGCAAGTCAGTCTGTGAAGCGTTATGTTTGATCTGCGCGCACTGTTTATTTTAACAACGTGCATATCACGGAGACACACACATTTTAATGGGAGCAGTGTTGTTGGTCTCCTTTTTTAGCCAGCGCATCAAAGTCTGTTCATCAAGTCCCGTTTTTTGTTGAGAGCTTGCATAATTAGCGTGCTTTGTGGCAAAGTGACGGCTAATATTATACTCTTTAAAAACCGCCACAGTTTCTTGGCATATCAGGCAAACAGCAGATGATCGGTGTTCAGTGAAAAAATATTTAGTTGTCCACTCCTTATTGAACACTCGACATTCTCTGACCACTTTCCTTTTCTTGGGTCCGCTCATCTTCATAGAGGGGCGGTGGGTCAAAGGGTAAAGTGCAAACGTGGAGTAATAGGCCTACGCTTCACCTCAACAAAGCCAATATATCTAGAGTGCACCATCTAGTGAGGAAACATCAGAACAGAATTGCAGGGGAAATAAAACATTAACAAGGTTAATTTATTAAATTTTTTCAAGTTTGGCGGGCCGAATCAAAACGTTTAACGGGCCGCATGTGGCCCCCGGGCCATAGTTTGCCCATGCCTGGTTTAGGCTAATACTGATCTGCTCTTCTGCATTAATTAAAGAAAATGTATATAAAATGTAAATATATCTATTGTGTTTACAATTACATATTCTATTCAAAAACAATTAGCACACTGTATTATATAAAGTAACTTTAGGAGGGACCAATTTAGAGACATACATAGTTTTCGCACTACCTGAGAAAATAGCTTGGTCGGCATCATATGCAAATACTGATGCAATGATATGCAAATGAGCAACATTGTGAAGATATAAGTAATTGCAAATGCAAATGAGCAAAATGGTAGAAAGATTCAGAAATGTATAAACATAGCATGATGAGCCCATTTTGGCAATGAATTTATATACCTTCTTTTCTTGGTGAACACAGAAACTGACCATGTTAAGATGTTAGGACTAGTATCTGTATTAACTGAACAGCATTTACAGCATTTATAACGGACCAGTCTCACAACCAGCCTTCATAACTGTGATCATTGTCCTCTACCACACTGTGGGACTGACGTAACATCACCGTCACAACAGGGGTCTAGTTCAACTCTAATGTGTGGACAGACAGACCATACCAGAGCTTGTTTATGAGTGCTGTCCTTAAATAGAATCTTTTAGAATGACTGGAATATCTAGCTCTGGAGCAGACTATCCATCTTCCTAAAACAAAGCTCATCCCTGTTCATGTTCAAGTGCAACTTGGATCTCTGGATGGGAAACAGAAAATTCACCTTAGGACTACCCCCTGTATTACTAATGGACAAAAGCAGCTCCTGAATGTTTTATCTCATGTATGGGTCCCCTAAAATTATCTGTGGTATGATCCCAGTTATTCTGATTAGGGGTATTTATCAACCGTGGGATGGATAAGGCCAGTCTAACACCAATAGGAGTAGCTTAATTTTACCACCAAAAGGGAAATTGGCTACACTTAAAATGGCCAACAAGAGCAGTTAGCCTAGTACTTACCTAGGAACCAATCCATGTGTACACTGATGTATGTGTAGCGTTGACCACCCTTGCTATGGGGACCTTCCAGAGGTCATTAGGGAAATTGGCTGATGTTTCACAAGTATTAGTCTGACAAACAGTATGCTAGTTCCATAAAGTTATTCTCCTGCATGTGGTGGAGCATATGTAGCTTCCATGAATCTCAGAGGAGAAGAACACTACAATGCAGGCATTCTAGGAAACAGACCATTTACCTGGGGTACTAAGGGCCACTGACTGCTCTTAGTTCACCATCAAGGCCTTGAGTGGTCTACATGGTATATCACCTGAAAGAATTTCCTTTCCATCAACTGCCAAGTGGTGTGCAGTGCACAAGGTATTATGTACAATATGTCTGTCAATCTTCTAGGCAGTTCCTTTCAAAAGCCAAAAACACAGCGTCAATGGGGCCAGATGATGTCCCAGGCTGCGACTTGCATGAACTATAGAATGAACCAACCCCCCACCTAAACACGCTGTTCAACCTCAGCCTCTCCACAGGTTACGTGCCCATAGAATGGCTCATAGCAACGGTTATTCCACTCCACAAAGGAGGGGCCACAACTGACCCTGGTAACTATCGCCCCATAAGCCTGACTAGCCTGGTCTGCAAGGCTATGGAGCGCATCATCATGGAACTCATTAGCAAAGACATTTGGAACCTCCAAGCACTTGACCCGACCCAGTTCAGCTTTGTTAAGGGCAGATCATGCCTACTAAGCCTGGTTGACTTCTTCGAGACAGTCACCAAGGCCATAGACGAGGGAAAGGTTGTTCACACAGCCTACCTTGACCTCGCCAAGGCTTTCGACACCAATCCCCACTCGGGTATTACAGAAAAACTCACCAGCCTGAACATAAACCTCTACGTCACAAGATGGGTTGCCAACTGGCTTACAGACAGAACTCACACGGTAAGAATAGCGGGCTCCAGGTCCGACTCTAAAACAGTCACAAGTGGTGTCCCGCAAGGCTCGGTCCTGGGACCCCTACTGTCAAGCATATACTTCTCAGAAGTACAGGCAAACATAGGAGGACTATGGCTAACCAAGTTCGCCCATGACTGCAAACTGGGAGCCATAATTGACTCTCTGGCTGACACAGACATCCTCCAAAAGGGCCTTACTGAGATGGACACCTGGTGTCAAAGTCATGGCCTCAAGCTAAATGCCAAAAAATGCATAGTCATCCCGTCTGGGAAAAACAAAACACCCACGAGTTACCACATAGGTGGCAGCTCCCTTAATACAGAAGAGGTAATAAGAAATCTGGGGACCCAGGTAGATAGTAATCTCTCCTTTGACAATCATATTGCCAAAGTAGTTAGGAAATCCTTCTATGTGGCCCATCTAATTATTAAAGGGTTCACATCTAGAAATAAAGAGGTTATAGTGCCCCTCTACTCGTCACTCATCAGACCCATCATAGAGTACAATGCCCCATTTGGGATGTACCTCACAAGACACTTCCAACAGCTGGAGAGACCACAAAAGTACCTCACCAAGAGGATTACTGGTCTCAAACATAAGTCCTATGCAGCCTGACTGAAAAAACTCTGGCTGTACTCAGTGGCATATCGCTTACTCAGAGGTGATCTCTGCCTGACTTAAAAAGCCATGTCCAACTCAGAATTGATGGACATGCTCCACCTAAAGAAATCCAAGTCACTGCGAGCCATGCACTCTAGTGAGCTAAACCTCACCACAACAATAAATAGAACATGCTGGGTGGATAGATGCCTGTCACAGAGACACCCCATGCTTTGGAACAAAATTCCAAACTACATTAGGCAGAGCCCCTCACTAACACTTCAAGAGAAACCTTGACGAGTGGGTGGGTAACAGAAAATACACCCCTGGATCACTTCATTGGCTCTGCTTGACAGAGGATCAGTTAGTTAATCAATGGGGTGGCAAAAGCCGACATACTCTGGCTAGGCTTATAAATGCCCTCGGGCAGATAGCCTAGTACCTACCTATGAATCTATGAACCTATGAACAATTCCAACATCTGTCCTCTACCAATGATTTGTAAGTGGTGATTTCCAACAGGGACATCTGATTGGTATGTGTAGTCAGCACAATTACCAGACTGCACAAACAAGCCATCTGGTTTGCTGACTTCCCTCTGTTCCCAAAGAAGTTCACCTTTATATGCTACAGGTGATGTCAGATATACCCTGGAGTAATAGCTCATGATGTCTATATGCCACCTGAGCATGACTGAGATGTCATATAAAACCATACTGACACAAATCTTACTGAGCATGTATTTTTTAGAGCTGAATATCTGCTTCCATTGTGTAAATACATCTGGTGGTGCTCTTTAACATGCCCTGGAGTCCTGCAGCAAGATATTTGTCATCTGTATAGTTCTGCACAGCATAGTGTTGTGCAAACAACTAGAACATGGATTCACCACTTGAGTGCCAGATAGAGAGGGCCAGATAGACCACAGCCAGTAGAAGAGGAGGTGTTGAGTGAGGAGTTATTGGAGGAAATGGCTGCAGTGGAACCAAATGTGAAGCTAAGGTGGGCATAGTATGCTGAAGCACTGGCACAGAGGTGACATCTAGTCCACAGTTATGGACCACAATAAAGATAGCAAAGAATAACATTGTTGTATACAATTCAATACCCAAGCTGTGCTGTACTGTGCATTGACTAGCAATGTTGTGCATTAGATAAGATTTATTCCATAGAACACAGATGCACGGCAGGGCACATTTGTCATCATCTGAACTGGTGGGGTGAGACACAGTGATAGGGATCAGCATGATTATGTAGGTGGAAGGGGAAAGAGCTAGATGATGGAGAATAGTTATTGGGGTACATGGCTGGGGGATTGTGGGTAGCTGGATATACTGTGTAGTGAAAGAAAGGAGCTTCCTGAGGAGGACAGGTGGAAAGATGTTCAGGGCACTTGCACTATACTTTTGCCAGGAGATACAGCTGCAGCATTTGGTGGAGGACTATACAAGCATGGATGTGACAGTGTGTGACAAAAGGGGATACTGCTAGCACAGCTATCTGGAATTTTGTAAATAATTATATGTCATTTGTGAACATCAACATGATTTATATAAGATGCTTGTGTTACAACTGTATTAGAACTGTAAGTCGTGTATATCAAACTGTTTTTTACAGGTATGTGTGCTAAAAAGGTATTTTATAAAGTGCTTATGCTTAAAGTGTAACCACAGTGTGCCCTACTGGAATAGAACAGACATATACATGCACTATTGTAACTGTTTAAATGTATATATCTTAACAGTGGAAACTAGAATACAGGAAGTTAACCTCTAACAAATAGCTGAAATTAAATTACTTTATGGCTATGCAAAAAAAGATGGTATCTTTCAGTTTCAAGGCAGCTAGAGACATAATTTCTGTACTAGGGAGATTTCTGAATTGTCTTTAGGGTGAAATAACTATTAGTCTTGAAATGTGGAGGAAAGTAATTGTTTTATGACTTCCAGCATCTGCCAAAGATCCGAGGTCTATGTATTTTTACAGGTAGATGTTAAATACTGCTAGCTTCCAGCAGTGGGGGTTTCATCTGAGAGCAAAAGTCAGATGACATGATCTCATTCTGCAAGTTATCCCAACAGTAATATTTGAGGTATTAATTTGAGAGGTCTCTTAGAGAGACAGTGCATTCTGTATTCTGCCTTGGACCTGACAAGAACCATTCACCTCATATCCGCCTTTCTCTATAAGTAAGTTTCTAGCTGATAGAAATTCTCTTAGATACAGTCAGGCATATAGTGAAGATTAGTTTAAATATTTTTCTTTGTTTATTTGAGACTGTCCTGCAATGCTGTTTTGAATATTTCATGTGGTTTTGAACTCTGATGTCAGTGTGAATATATACTGAGTATTTTCTTGTTCTTTTATTATTGATTATTAAATATATATAAACCTTTCACTGTGGATGATCTGTATAGAGATATTTAAGCTTTAAGAGTACTTGCATATTTATTTGGTGACACTGTGTGGGCCACTACTAATAGCCTTGCTCTTGGTCAAACTACCATTTGTATTATTATTAATATTTCACAGTAAGATTGGACACACTTTGTTAAGAGCCTTAAAGTAACTGATAAGGAGTTGACTGGTGGCAGTGGTAACTACCTTATGGTCTGGGCAGAAGGGGGCAAAGCTAGTAAACCTGTACCAGCCTCTCTCAGGTATGTATATGTGTAAAAATCAAACCTCAGAGTGTGTGTGTCAGCTACTTGGGCAGGGACATGAAGCACTGTTTGGACAGAAAGAGTGCTGGAGGTCTAGGCTTGGTCACTCAGCTGAGATCTCAACTCTATAGCTGTGCCACTGGAGGGTCTTACTGGGGATCTGGAGAAAGAGGGAGAAACCAGTCCTGGACTGACTATGGCCTCTGTATACTCTTAAGGGAAATTGCACTTGATGCAGACAGCTGCATCTGGAAATACTGTGTGTACCTGTTATCTTCCCAGTGTACATCCCCCACTGGTGCCAGTGGTCAGGATTGAGGATCCTTGATTACTGGTCCAGTGGTGGGTCATCACACAGGGGTTATAACCTATGCCTCCAAATCTAGTTACTACTCTTTTCTTCATAGTAAGAGGATAAAATATAAGGGCTTTTTCTCTCTTAATTGGGTTTTGCTCATACCTACTATTGTGTTTAGTATAATTTTTAGTATAATTTTTATAGTTTATAATTTTATTATTATAATTTTTCTTTTGACCAATGCTGCCTCTGTATTGTGATTTTACATATCTTTTTATATATTGTTAACTTTGTCACTGTTCATGCTTGGAGCTTTTCTCCCAGGGTCTCTACTGAAAATGGACATATATCCAGTTAGACTAGCCCAGTCAACAAATGTAAAATAAAATAAAATAAATAAATAATAAAGTAAATTATAGGCGCAGATGTGGGCATGATGCAGACTGTGGATGTCCAGCCACAGGGCATCCCCTTTGAGGAATAGCAGTGCCATCAACACCTGCCAGCAAGGATGATGTGTAACTGTGAGACATGAACTAAGAGTAATGCTACTCAATACTAGAAGTCTAAATCTCAAAATGCACTCACTCGATACACTCCTTAAAATGGAGAACATCGATATCTGTGCAGTGACTGAGACCTGGTTCAAGGCTCTAGAGAGCACCCCTGCATTACCAGGCTATAACTCATACCACACTTTTCGGCCATCTAACCTGGACCAGAACACCAAAGGTGGAGGTGTGTCCATATTCATTAAGGATATCCATACCTCCAGGCTAGTTGCGCAGCTTAATGCATCCGAGGTTATCCAAGTGCAACTAACTCTGGGCAAAACTGCAATCCAAATTGTAGCTTGCTACAGATCCCCCACCATGACCCAGGATTCCCACTCATCTTTTCTTGATATACTGGAAAATATTAGGGTTCAACCAAACACCCTAATAATGGGCGATTTCAATTACCCCACCATTAACTGGGAAAACTACTCATGTACAAACTCCTTCGCTCAACGCTTTCTGGAATTCATAAATTCCAATGCCCTGGATCAACTTATCCACACCCCCACCAGAGGCAACAATATCCTAGACCTAGTCATTACAAACATGAGTGACTGGTGTTCCACACCTGAAGTCAACTCCTCGTTGTTTAGATCCGACCATAAGCTAATCACCCTAGATATCCGCATCCTGCCCCCACCCACCATTATGAAACCACGGTAAAAAATTTCTCCAAAGCCAACTTTATGCTTCTTATGACAGAAGTGGCAAACTTCATGACACCCATGCAGATGGACAATACAGTTACGACTGCTAAATCCTACACAAATGCACTCTATAAGCACTTACACAAGTGCATGGATCGTGCTAGCCCAAACAGAACCAAGATGCTATCCTCAAAAAAAAGGAAGCCAATCTGGTGATCCCCTGCCATAAACAAACTCTACAACAGAAGAGAGAAACTGTTGCAAAAGAGAGTAAAATCCCATGAGTGGAGGAGCTCCCTGGTCAGCCTCAGTAAGAAGCTGAGATCCCTTATAAGATCCTCCAAAGCTAGCTACAAAAACAAAATCGCCACTGATTCTAAGGGCAATCACAAAGCATTCTATAGCTATGTCAAGAATCTCAATGGCAACACCCAGACCTGCTCTGAATTACAGCACAACAGCACGAAAATTACAGAACCAACTGATATTGCCAACTTCCTGGCAGATGCTAACTTTACCCCCTCCCCCACTCACCCCCTAAAGGGCCCATATCTATACAGGAAGAATGCAGAGTCCCTGTAATCACATTTATGCAGGTAAAAGCTGCACTCTCTAAAACCAAAAACACAGCATCCATGGGACCTGGCAATATCCCAGGCTGCATTTTACACGAACTGGCTTCCCACCTAAGCACCATGTTCAATCATAGTCTCACGTTAGGCTTTGTGCCCACTGAATAGAGCACAGCAACAGTTATCCCACTCTACAAAGGGTGAGCCACCACTGATCCTGGGAACTAACACCCTATTAGCCTGATGAGCCTGGTCTGCAAGGCCATGGAACGTATCATCATGGAACTCATAAATAAAGACATTGGTAACCTCCAAACTCTGGACCCCACCCAGTTCAGTTTTGTGAAAGGCAGAGCATGCCTTCTGAACCTGATCGACTTCTTTGAGGCAGTCACCAAAGACGTAGCTAAGGGTAAGGTGGTTCATACAGCCTATCTTGACCTCGCCAAGGCTTTCAACACCATCCCCCATTCTGGAATTATAGCTAAACTCACTAAACTAGGTATAAATCCCTATGTCACAAGATGGGTTGTCAACTGGCTCACTGATAAAACCCACACTGTAAAAGTTGCATGCTCCAAATCTGACTTCAAACCAGTGACAAGTGGAGTACCACAGGGTTCAGTCCTGGGACCTCTCCTGTTTGGTATCTACTTCTCTGAAGTACAGGCTAACAGAGAAGGCCTCTGGCTAATGAAGTTCACAGATGACTGCAAACTAGGAGCCATAGTCAAGTCCCCAAATGATGTAGACATCCTACAGAAGGGCCTCACTGAGACAGATGCCTGGTGACAGAGGCATGGCCTCAAGCTTAAAGCCAAAAAGTGCATTGTCATCCCCTTTGGTAAAAACTCTGTACCCATGAACTACCACATAAACATCAGTCTACTTCATGCCGAATGTGTGAGATAGACAGTAGTCTCTCCTTTGATAATCACATTACCACAGTAGTCTGGAAATCCTTCTATGTGGCACACCTCATCATAAAAGGGTTCTCATCCAGGAAAAAAAGAGGTAATTGTTCCCCTCTACTCGGCACTCATTAGACCCATTATAGAGTACAACACCCCATTTGCAATGTACCTCACAAGACATCTGCAGCAGCTGAAAAGGCCAAAGAAGTACCTCACAAAGAGGACTACTGGCCTCAAACAGATGCCCTACACTGACTGTCTTAAAAACTCCAGCTTTACTCTGTAGCATATCACCTATTCTGAGGAGATCTCTGCCTAACATATAAAGCTATGTTAAACCCAGAGCTGCTGAACATGCTACACCTAAAGAAATCCCAATCCCTCCGAGCTACACGCTCTAGGGACCTAAACCTTGTTATCACAATAAATAGGACATGCTGGAGGAATAGATTCCTGGCCCAGAGACTTCTTATACTCCGGAACAAACTACCTATCTATATCAAACAGAGCTCCTCATTAGCACTCTTCAAGAAAAATCTTGATGAGTGGATGGGAAATAGGAAATACACCCCGAGGATCACTTCTGTGGCTCTGCTCGACAGGGGCACAGGAAATTAACTTTCTTGGGTGACATAAGTCAGGAAACCTTGTTGGCTAGGATTTTTTAGGCCCTTCGGCTGATAGCCTAGTACCTACCTATGAACCTATGAGCACCTCACTATGCAACGCTGGCAAGCACTATGGAGGCTACAATAGGTGATAGTGGCACAATGTCACTATGAGCTCCCTGCTAGGTGGTGACTGTCAAGTGGCACTCAGTGACCCTGACATACCTGCCCTGTGAGTACTGTAGCCACAGTGGAGGCAGAGGAGCAGTGGCCACTGATATGGAGATGGAGAAGGTTTGCTGCACCCCATGGTGACTGCAGTAGCTACAAAGTGGTCCTCAAACTCCCTCATTATGGAGCTGTACTCCATGTCTCTACATTCCAGAGCCAAATTCAGGCATTGCAGGCCCTTGCAGATTTTAGCACATATGACAAACAGTACACTAATCATCTCCCCATGGCATTTGTGACATTTGCCTGTGCCTGGACCACCAGCCTGCACATCTATTTATTTATGCCCAGTGTGGCACTTATGTCAGGCACTAAGCAGAAGCCATGGTACTGACATTTAGTGGCATGCAACACCCTCATGGTGTCTTCATGCACCACACCACTTCACAATACTGTTGCATGAGCATATGACAAGAGTGAACCATATGTTGAGCTGTCAGGGATGACTTGTACCTCCATATCCCATGGGGTGGTAAGGATGGGGTCCAGAACCATTATGACTGCATCAATGGATATGGGTGGTAGGGTGGTTGCCAGTGTAACTGTTGCAAACAGTGGCAATGTGCTGTCTGACTATGCCATGACAAGGGTGTCAGTGCACCAGTGCTACAGTGACATCCTGCATGTCCTGTTCTGTTATGGCATATGCAAGTATAGCACCTGTAATAATAGACAAAGACACACTTCTGTGTATAAACAAAGATCTATAACAATCACACATCCCAGTGATACAATATCATTACAGGTTACATATTATACAGACTGAATACATACATAGTTTGTGTCCTGGGCTGTACTGCTTGCACACTGGATGTACCAGTGGGAGAGATATGGTGATATTTACCATATGGAAGTCCATGACAATGGTACAGTGCATACTTTAGTAGTGGCATATGGTAATACAAACCCAGTGCATGTTAGACAGAGATATGAGATGTTGGCTCCAGTTCATATGTCACTTCCACGCCACCACCACTTACAGTGTCTTCTCTCTGTCCCCAGACAGGGGCACCAAAACATTTCTGTGTCAGTAAGAGTAGCTTGTGATGGCTGATCTCCACCTGAGTCCATTCTCTCCTGTGAAATGACTTAGGCCTTCATGTGGGCATGATGTATTATGTCAATGACCCTGTATAGATTCATAACTATATACTAGGCTAATGACCACCGGGACCTTTATAAGTCTAGCCATGCAAGTCAACCCAACTGTGTCCCTATGTATCATGGGCATATATTAGGAGGAAGTAAATTATGATGTTTCCAGAGGTAATATGGAGGTATGTTAGTTTTGCAGTACTATCTGCCTCTGTCTATCAGAGACATGGGGGCCATGTCTGGAATGAATTTCTGATTTTCCATGTATTGGTCAAGGTTACTCTTAAATAGGGTTAGGGATGGACTCTGCTTCACATGGGTGGGGAATCTCTTCCAGAGAGTATGGGGATACACTGAGATCATACCTCTCCACCTTGAAACATCAAAAATCTGGACAAGGCCCATGAAAAGTAGGTACAAATCTGTACGCTGTTTAACATAAAATCTGCATACATAATTATGTAACCCCACCCACTCCAGTGGAATTGTGGGATACCAACGTTCATGCAAACTGAAGAACAGACAACCAAAATATGGCATCAGAGTCCCCCTGCAGCAATTCCAATGTCCCATTACCTGGCTATTTTGCCCCATTTACCATAAACACTAATGTGTGCATACTGCTTTACTTCTACAATGATTATTTGGATTTTATTTTTACATTTTACAGCACAATGCACAAACACCAATAGACATCTGTTAAACAAAGCAATACTGTCTCACAATGAAAACAGACTTGGCATTAAAACTTCTCTGCCCTTGAAACTCACATTCATTAAAATAGCATTGAAACCTACACCACATCCAAAGAAAATGCATTTGGCCAGTGGTGGATAAAGATTACCTTTGGGTTGTTTTCAAATCACTGGCCCCTTGCTTGCACACAAAACAAGAAACATACATGTGTTCTTTGATACACCTTCCTGACTTTAGTAAATTACATTCCTTGTATAATACAGCACACTTGTTAGAGCATATTTTAAATTTATTGTTTAAACATTTTTTCAGTAGGCAATGAAATGAAATGCATCAAACAGTAATGATAAAACTGCCCAATTCAAAACATTTCCATCATAAAAGTCTACTTACACACACACACACACACACACACACACACACACACACACACACACACACACACACACACACAATATACATATAAAAGTAGAATGATAGTGGTGTAAGGCATAGGCATATTGCACAGCTTTTTACACTTATTTTCAATTTAAGTTTTTTTTTTTTGGGGGGGGCAAAAGGCCAAAAACCAGGGACACATTTTAAACAGTGCGTATAATTTTGTAAAGTTGCTAGAAGAAAATGTTGTGTTACCACCATGCATTTCACTAGCAAGTCTTGAACACAGGGCTCTGTGCACTACAGTCAGAGCAATATACCACTATGCCAAATCAACAGCTTGTTTCTCAAAAGAGAGGAAGACTGAAACTTAAATGGCTATATCATTTAGTGAATCCAGTTCTCTCTTCTCACCATAGTTCTCAACCTCTTAGCATAAAAAACCTGGACAAGCCAATAATGGGGGAATACAGCCCCAAAATAGGGACGCATTTCAAATACTGATCTTATAAACTTAGAAAATCGCTAAATTATATTCCTTCCCTTGTATAATACAACACACTTAGTTACAGCACATTTTAAAAGTATTGTTTGAACATTTTTTCAGTAGGCAATGAAAAAATGCATGAAGCAGTAATGCCAAAACTACCCAATTCAGAACATTTCCATCATAAAAGTCTACTTACACACACACACACACACACACATGCATACACACACTATACATATAAAAATAGAATTACAATAGTATAAGGCACAGGTATCTTGCACAGCTTCTTGCACTCATTTTCAATTTACGCTTTTTTTTGGGGGGGGGGGACAAAAGGCCAAAAACCATGGACACATTTTAAACATTGCTTGTGTAATTTTGGAAAGATGCTAGAATAAAATGTTGTGTTACCACCATGCATTTCACTGCCTAGTCTTGAACACAGGACGCTGTGCACTACAGTCAGAGCAACATACCACTATGCCAAATCAGCAGCTTGTTTCCCAAAAGACAGGAAGACTGAAACTTGCCCCATATTAGGTACAATTTTCAAATACTGATCTTAAACAGAAAATTGCTAGAATAAAAGGTTTTTGTTACCATTTATTTTCTGAAGAATATGAAGTCTGAAATTCAAATGCCTGTCATTAATCAATAAATTCAACCTTCAGTGATTTGTCACACACATCCTGAAACCACAGAGTTTATGGGGAACAGAACAAAAGATTCACAAGTGGTGGCTAGGGACATTAGGCTCTTTTTTTCCTATACCCAGGGTACAAGGTTTGAGCCTGAGTACCTCTAGCCACCAGGTGTATTATAACGGGGGCGTACACACACACACACAGACACACACACACACAGACACACACACACACAGACACACACACACACACACACACACACACACACACACACACACACACACACACACACACACACACACACACACACACACACACACACACACACACACACACACACACACACACACACACCTTACCCGAGTCCCCCAAGCTGATGTTAGGATTTCCCTGCTGAAAACGAAACAGGTTCTATAAATCATATATTTCTTTCTGTGAGTAGTCTAAATATTAGTAGTGCATATAACAAATGGACAGCACTTGAAGAAATATAAACCCCGCCCCCAAATTATGATAGATGAGGCTTGGTTTCTAGAGGTTTCCTGGATGTTGCTATTAATCTGCTCTAATTTCATGTACTTCTTAGATGATGGAAGAAGAAAATGTGGTGGTATTTTAACTCAAGTGAAAACGGAGCATGTCCCATACCCTTCTCTAATTGTTAAAATTGAACCCACCTGAACAATTATTTATTTATTAGGCAGACACAAAAAAACAGAATGTTGCCACTGTTGATATACCTCATCCAACCATAGTTCATATTCTGGTGGATACACTTCAAAATATCTATTCATGTACTAAAAAACAATAAACTTGTTATATGTAATAATATTAAAGTCAGTTAGAACTCTGCACTCAAACAAAATTTTACTTCCCTTATGGATCAGTTTAATCTTTCTCAAATGGTCAAAGAGGGGACAAGAATGAATCCCACTAACAAAAGGTTTTCAGTAAGAGACATCATTATTGTTACCAAAATACCAAACAAACTTTCACGTTTACAATTTTTATCAAATTATCTCAGTGCTATTCTGTCTTACTGGTCTTTAAAAACAATTAAGCTGGCACCTAAGCAAGTTGTTAGTCATTTACTTTCTAACAACACTAACAGTAACAATAACTAACAATAAAAACTAAAATTTAACAATACAATATATATATATATATATATATATATATATATATATATATATCTACACACACACACACACACACACACACACACACACACACACACACACACACACACACACACACACGTCCCAAATGCAAGAAAAGGGTCATTATTAAGTACCAAACCTGCTGATAAATGCGAGAAATGGGCCATTATTAAGTCCCAAACCTGCTGATAAACACAAACGGCTGTTATTAAGTCCCGCCAAGCTGAACAAACAAAATGAGTGCTGTACGCTTTCCCGGCTGTTACTGAGTGCTGTAAAAGCCGATTTCCAAGATGAATAAACAAAACAAGTGCTGTAAGCTTTCCCAGCTGTTACTGAGTGATGTAAAAGCCTGCTCACTCACATTTGTAGCCGGAAGCTCAGTTCCGACTGGCTGATAGCCCTGACGGAGCTAACGTCATCGCGCACATGATGACGTCAGCTCCGAAAGGGCCGAAATTCGAAAATGGGAAAAACATAAAGATAAAAATCAGAATTGAAGGGGTGCCACTCGGGAATCATGGCACCCCTTCATTTGGACCCCAAAACTCAGTAAAAAACGAGTAAATCAGTATGGTTGGGAGGTATGACTGAGATACATATCTGTGTCGCCAACATGTCTTATTTATGTCTTAAGCAAAATTTAAATCCTTGGATCTAGTAGTTCTGATGCTGTTAGCTTTGTGGATATGCAAAACATCTGCCAGAGTTGGATCCAAGAAGGCCTTTTATGCCAGGCATAGGTCACCTCTCAGTAACCCGTAGGGGACAGAGTATAGAGATAGGGATTTAAGGTGATTCATATAGGACAATTTGATATACACTGGATTCTCCTGGTAAGGAACCTTTGTGGGCATTCCAACTGTTGCATATGTCTGGTCAGGTATGTGCTGAAGGGGAAATTGTACTAAATGATGGGTCTGATAAGGGTCAAATAAAGTGGCACTATGACTCCCTTGAACCTGGATGCCATGCCCTTACTTATAAATTGGGCGACATAGAATGATCTTCTTACTACCTTTGCCACATGTTGGTCAAAGCCCAGATTACTGTCTATGTATGTTCCCTGTTCCCTGACTACCAGAGCAGCTCTTAGGTGGTGTCTTATTAATGGAGTAATTAGCCTGAGTGGCAGTTTTCCAAAAGGCACTATAATGCATTTCTTGGCATTGAGTTTTACTCTGTGACTTTGGCAACGGTCATTTATGTGTGTTAGACCCTCTTGTAAGATATTTGTGTCATTAGGAGAATCTATGATAGCTCCCAATTTGCAGTAATCTGCGAACTTGGCCAGCCAAAGGCCTTTGACATTAGCCTTTTCCTCCAAGAAGTAGATGCCAAATAGAAGCAGTCCCAGCACGGAGTCCTGAGGTACTCCACTGATAACCGGTGTATTAGTGGAGATGGTATCACCAATCCTAACTTCCTGGGTTCTGCCTGTGAGCCAACTAGCAATCCAGCGAGCTATGTAGGGTATGCCCAATTTGGTGAGTTTGTCAACTATACCCGAGTGAGGTAGTGTAGCAACACCTTAGCCAGGTTCAGGTAGGTGATATGCACAGTTTTCCCCTCATCCAGTGCCTTGGTGACCTTCTCAAAGGAGTCCACCAGGTTTAGTAGGCATGATCTTTCCTTGACAAAGCCAAACTGAGTTGGATCCAGTGTCTGAAGGCTGCATATATCTTTGTTGATCATGTCCATGATAACTCATTCCATGGCTTTGCATATTAGACTAGTCAGATTAATAGGTCTGTAGTTTCCTGGGTCAGTTGATGGTCCCCCCTTGTGAAGTCCTTCATTTTTGTGGTAAAAAGCCTGTTTTGAGGCTATAGTTGAAAAGTGACTCAAGTGTTCTTTATAGGTCATATTTCCAGCTAATTAGGAGGTATCCCAAGATATTATCAGGGCCCATTGAGTCTGTGTTTTTTGGCCTTAGTGAGTGCCACCAGGACCTTCTGCCTGTTAATGGTTAAGGGTGGTTATGCTAGTAAGTATTTCATTGGAGGAGGCAGGAGGGGAGTCTGGATTGAAGTTTCAGCTGAATTTGTCAGTAAGCAACTTCACTATGTCACACCACTCAGTGAAGGAGGCATCTCTGACCACCAGTTTGGCACCCTGTGTGCCACTTTTGAAGTTTTTGACATAGCTGTAGAAGGCTTTGTGATTATCTTTAGCCTGTCATGCTATCTTGACCTCATAATTGGCCTTGTTGGGCTTAAATAGTCCACTTACCTTCCAGTTTAGGATAATTAGAGAGCTCCTAATATTATAGGAGTTGGTCTTCCAGATTTTAGCCATGAGTTTTTTTATTTTATTATATGCTCTATTAAGGTTAGGATTCCACCAGTGTGGCTTATTGCTTGTTTTGTGCTTATTTCAAATAGGTATAGCAGCCTTTATGCAGCCATTTTTAATGGTTCAACAAGGTCTCTGTAAACAGTTTGTCATAGGTTGTTGTGAACTCGTGGTTGGGAGGGGGCAATTAATTTTGATAAATTATTACTTAATAGGGTGTAGCTTGCTTTGGAATGGTTCCTAACTGTTACAGGGTTTACTGGGATTGCCAAGTTGATTTTTATTTTGAAGGATACAGCTTTGTGGTCCAACCTCACCAGTAAGGATGTGACACTGGGGGGGGGGGGGTCAGTACCCTCCAATACTGGTATCAGGTCCATTATGTTTGAACCTGTGGTGGGTGTGCCCACTGTCTGGTCAAAGGTATTTGCGTTAATAAAGTCCAGGAATCCTTGCGGTGCCTGCAAGTATGTGGCAGTGTATGTTTCCCAGTCTATAGAGGGGTAGTTAAAGTCTCCTATGATTGGGGTATTTTGTTTAATGGTGAGTGTCTCCAGTAGGTCTATGTATGAGCTATGGGATTGCAGGGACGTTAAAGGTGTCCTATAGCTTGCTAGTATATAGTATGGGGCTTTGTCTATGGTGATTTGAACATAGACAAATTTCATTGTCCTGTTTGACCCATGTTGAGTTATGTTTGCTGCTAATATAGATCACCTTTTGTCCCTGTCTGTGCTGCTGGTGGTCTAAATGTATGGAAAGCACTGAAGCCTTGCACTGCCAGAGTACTTTCTGTGGATTTGAACCATAGTTCATAGGTTCATAGGTTCATACTAGGCTATCTGCCCGAGGGCATTTACAAGCCTAGCCCATAGTTTTGTGGCTTACGCCACCCCTTTAGTATGGGGAACTATACCCATTATTTTGCTGTGCCTCTGTTGAGCAGTGACACTGAGGTAATCCCTGGGGTATATCTGCGATCTCCCATCCATTGGTCAAGATTTCTCTTGAACAATGCCAGCGAGGTGCTCTGCCTCACATATACCGGGATTTTATTCCACAGCATAGGGAGTCTTTGGGTGATGAATCTATCCCTCCAGCACGTCCTATTAATAGCCGTGTCGAGGTTTAAGTCTCCGCCCTTGTGGCTCTGACGGATCTAGATTTTTTGAGGTGAAGCATATTCATCAAATCTGGGTTTGACATGGCCTTGTATGTTAGGCAAAGGTCACCTCTGAGCAGCTGGCGACTGAATAGAGCTGGAGTTCTTTCAGTCGGGCAGCATAGGACAGATGTTTGAGACCCTTTATCCTTTTGGTGAGGAACTTTTGTGGCCTCTCCAGCTGCTGCAAGTGTCGGGTCAGATACATTCCGAATGGGGCATTGTACTCAATCATTGGTCTGATGAGTGATGAGTATAGGGAGACTATGACCTCCCTTGATCTAGATGAGAATCCCTTCATGATAAGGTGGGCAATGTAGAAGGTCTTCCTAACTACTTTAGCTACATGGGTGTCGAATGACAGACTACTATCAACCTGGGTCCCCAGGTCCCTGATAACTTCTTCTGTACTCAGTGGATTGCCACCTATTTGGTAGCTAGGGGTAACCTTGTTTTTCCCGAAGGGTATGACTATGCATTTTTGGCATTTAACTTTAGGCCATGGCTCTGGCACCAGTTATCCGTTTCTGTGAGACCCTTCTGAAGGATATCTGTGTCAGATGTGTTTTCTACTATGGCGCCCAGTTTGCAGTCATCTGCAAACTTTGTCAGCCATAACTCTCCTGTGTTTGCTTGTACTGGAAAAGTAGATGCCAAACAAGAGTGGGCCCAGGACTGAGCCCTGTGGTACACCACTTGTGACAGGCTTTGAGTCTGACATGGCGCCAGCAACTCTGACCCTGTGGGTTCTGTCACTCAGCCAGTTTGCAACCCATCTTGTGATGTATGGGTTAACATTTAAGCTGATGAGTTTTTCAATGATACCCGAGTGGGGTATTGTATCAAAGGCCTTCGCCAGATCGAGGTAGGCTGTATGGACTGCCTTCCCTCATCAATGGCTTTGGTGACTGTTTCGAAAAAGTCAACCAAGTTTAGAAGGCATGATCTGCCTTTGACAAAGCCAAACTGGGATGGATCCAAAGTCTGCAAATTCCCTATGTCTTTATTTATGAGGTCCATTATGATCCTCTCCATGGCTTTGCAGATAAGACTTGTCAAGCTAATGGGCCGGTAATTTCCAGGGTCGGTGGAGGCACCGCCTTTGTGAAGTGGGACCACAGTTGCAGTGCACCACTCCCTGGGTACGTATCCAGAGGTAAGACTATGATTAAACAGCTGTCCTAGCTGTGGGTTTAATTCCTCGTTGAGTTCGTGGAGCACACAGCCGGGGACACCATCAGGTCCCATGAATGCTGTGTTTTTTGCTTTGGAGAGAGCAGTTCTCACTTGGGCGTTGGAGATGTTTGGGGAGCTGCAATCGCTTGGTATAGATATCTCTCCTTTGGGGAGGGGAGAAGTTTGCACTGAACCTGTCAGCCAGTATGTTGGCAATGTCTGTAGGATCAGTAATCTTCACATCATTTTGAACTAGTTCTGAGCATATCTGGGAGTTTCCTCCCAGGTTTCTAACATAGCTAAAGAAGGCCTTATGATTGTCTTTTGAGTCTTTAGCTATTTTTCTCTCAAAATTTGCTTTGGATGATTTTATGAGAGCTCTTAGTTTTTACTTATAGTGATCAAGGGTGTCTTACCTTTTAAGGATTTTGCTCTATCTTGTAGTAGCTTCCTCCTTTTGTTGTAGAGTTTATTTATGGCTGGGGTCCACCAGAGTGGACGCTTGCCTTTGGTACAAAGAGTCTTTGTTTTGCTTGGGATTGCCTTATCCATGCAGTCCTGCAGGTGCTGGTAGAAGGCATTTGTAAGTGATTCAGCGGCTTGAGTACTGTTTTCCGTCGGCTCGGGGCCTTAAAGGAGACCACACTAGTCTTTAGAAGTGTGAAGTCGGCTTACGAGAAGTTCTTTACTGTGGTCTTTTTTATTTCAGGTGGGGGTGGGATGAGGACCTCCAGCGAGATTAGTTTGTGATCTGATCTCACCAGTGAGGGGTATACTTCGGTGTTGAACACTGTGCTCCCATGTTCGTGATGATGAGATCAAGTATGTTTTCTCCTCTTGTGGGGATGGTGACTAGTTGTTCCATGGCATTTGAGTTTATGAATTCCAGGAACTTTTGGGCTAGGGTGTTTGGGCTTGAGTAGTGTTCCCAGTCTATATTAGGGTAATTGAAGTCACCTAGTATGATGGTGTTTGGTGATACATTTATCCCTAGTGTTTTCAGGAAGGCCATGTGAGGTTCCTGAGTTTGTGAGGGTGGCCTGTAACATGCTACAATTTGCAGAGCAGTCTTGCCTATGGTTAATTGCACCTGGATGGTCTCCGATGCATCGTGCGTTGCCACCAGTCTTGAGGTGTGGGTGTCTTTGATGAATATGGATACCCCCCCCCCTTTCTTGGTATTGTCCGGATTTTGGGGCCGGAACGCATGATAAGAGGTAAAACCTGATAGTGCTGGGGTGCTCTCAGGAGCCTTGAACCAGGTTTCTGTCACTGCACAGACATCGATGTTCTCCATACTGAGAAGGGCCTCGAGTGCGTGCATTTTGAGATTTAGACTTCTGGCATTGAGCAGCATTACCCTTAGTTTTTCCTTTTTGTGTTCTAGGGTGGTAGGTTTAGAATTTGAGCCTTGCCTAAAAAGGCACTATGGGGTGGCAAGAGCCTTTGCCAATATCCGGAATCCCAGGGTGACAGGTGCAAGCCGTCCCTTGAGCAGCGTGGCTTGTCCAGCATGTCATCCCAGGCAGACAGACATTGGATCCCCTTTGAATGACACCAGAGTTTAAGCCAATTGTTAAAGCTGATCATCTTATCTCTGTATTGTGGCATCATTCTTGGTGAAGGTAGGATACTGCTCAAGGTCAGGGTCATACCTGCCTGGGCTACATAATCAGAGAGCTCCTCAATGTCTCTTTTCATGTAGTCCAAGGAGGTACGCCTCAGGTCGTTTACACCAGCGTGGACAATGACTGAGTCATATTTGTACCTGCTGTTGAGAGACCTGAGTGCTTGCGTTATATGGCGGATTCTAGCGCCCGACAGGCAGCTTACTGTGACCTTCTCCTTACTCAGTCTGGTGAGCGGGACATCAGTGTGTCTGACTATGGAGTCACCAATGACTAGTGTGTCTGGCATTGTGTTTGGCCTTAAGGGCTGTGACTGTTTGACACTCTGACTGTGAGGTCTATGTGTTGCAGGTGTTGTGTTCTGAGGTGGTGGTTGTTTGGGTGTCTGCTTTGGTGGCCTCTGCTGTTTTGGTAGATTTTTGATCAGAGCCGCCGAGTATGTCTTTGTGTGTTTATGTGTATGATTTGAGGTTGTGATGGTACTATGTGAGACTGGGTCTATAGTGTGTGTGGTAACCTTCTCCTCCTGACTGGTCTTGCCAGTCCTATGTTGAGAGAGCTCAGCCTCCAGTTTGGCCGTATAGTTGCATCTCTCGCATGTATTTGTGTTTTGTGGGAGGAGGAGAGGGTTGTCTGTGTACATGAGGCAATTGTAACATTGCCTCAATATTCCCAGGTTCACCAGCTGAGCAGGAGAGGACACTAGCAACTGATCCTCGACATGCTAGAAGGACTAGACAAAAAACTTTAAAAGAGATTCCGGGGACGTGGTGACCGAGAAATGGGGTTTGCCTTTTGGGGTGCTATCTATAAGAGTGCCGTATCAAGGTAATAAGTACTGTAGGAGCAAGTGCTAGGTTTAACAGATAGAGAAAAGTCTACTTGGAGTCAAGTAGAGATGATCTTTTAGGTATTAGAGAAAGTGCTAGTAACAGGGATGCTTAAAGGTAAGATTGAAAAGAATGCACTCTGCAGTGTGCACTAGAGAAGTTAGATATGAAAGTAGGTAACTTGAGTTTTACCTGTTTAAAAGTTAAGGTTTAGTGGAGAGTTACTATTTTTAAAACAGCAAGATGGACTGAAAGGGGTGGTTACTTTTGTATTTTGGTACTATGAAATACTGTAGGATGGCCAATAAATTTAAATAATTGAAGGGTGGGATTTCAAAAGTGATGGTTTTGTGATTACTCACATAAGCCAGTGAAAGTAGAGAGAAATGAGATATATGGTCAGATTAACATAAGAGGCGGGCAACTAGAAAGACAGTGGTATTTAACAAGACAACTTAAATGGGTGGGAGGGGAAAAATTCTGCCTGACTCAGAACAGAGAGAGCTGTGGTCTCTTTTGAAGTTTTAATATGCTGTTAAACAGAATGCAAGCAAAACACAAGGTAAAGAAAACAAACTACAGTATTCAAAATATAGAAAGGCAATACAGAAATACAAAAAATAACAGCAAACTAACCTTTCCTTCACAGCAAAGTGTAGCAGAGTCTGGATGAGCCATATCTTGGTAACAGCACAGATGTTTATATTCTCCAGACTGAGGAGAGTTTGTAGGGTGTGGAGTTTCTTGTTTAGGCTCCTAGCATTGAGCAGTAACACCTTTAGGTTTCTTTGGGGATTATTTGTTATGTCAGTATCTGTCAATTTGGCATTGCTTAAAAAAGGCTGTAAGGGGGGGTGGATAAAGTTTTAGACAATATTCAGAAGCATCGGGGAGACAAGTGCAGACCATCCTTTGCAAAGCAACACGGTCTGTAAACTATGTCCTCCCATGGTGACAAATACTGAATCCCCCTGGAAAGGCACCAGACACTTAGCCAATTATTGAAGTCAATCATCTTTTGTTTATACTGTGACATCATCCTTGGTGAAGGTGGAATGCTGTTCAGTGCAAGGCACATACCTGCATGAGACACATATTCAGAAAAATCAACAATGTCTGTCTTCATATAGTCCAGGGAAGTACATCTCAGGTCACTAACTGCCACACGGACTATTATAGAATCATACTGGCATCTGTGGTGCGGTGACTTGCATGCGTGCACAGCTTGGTGGATCCTAGCTCTGGATAAGGAACTAAGTGTTATCTTCTTGTTCATTCTGGTGAGTGGCGCATCTGTGTATCATACAACTGTGTCCCCCTATGACAAGAGTTCTGGGTAATGTGCTGGCTTGTCTTATGGGCTTTGCTCTTGGGGCTCCAGTCGGTATAGGAGTATGTCTGATGTTTGGTGTTGCTTCTGGGTGAGTGCTTTAGAGATTGCTGAGGATAGGCATTACCTTTTATAGGTTTAGGAAGTCTTTGAGGTTTGGGAAAATTGCTTTTTAGTGCATCAGCATAGGTTGGTCTATGTGTGTGGCAGACACTATGTGTGGTGGATATTGTGTGTGTCCTTGACAACCTAATTTGTATGCAAGATTTTTGCCGCCAGTGAAATTATGTATGTAGATCTCTCATCTACTCTGCTTTTTTTAAGGGTTAAATGGTTGTCTGTGAACATGAGAAAACTGTCACATTGTCTCAGGATACCCATATCTACAAAGCTGGATACGGAGACATTTGGATCTTGCATATCCATGTTATTCGGACCTGTATTTGGATTGAGTTATACAGAGATCTCCTTTGGTGGTCTCTGGGGTTTGGTTAGATTGTGCTAAGATTTGATAGTTGTGCTGTTTAGTGGGCAAACCAGCAGCTCTAATCTTGTCTCTGCACAATGGCTTTGTTTTAGCCACACTAAACTACAAGTTTCAGTTCTAAGGAAAGTTTTATAGTAAATTTTACATTCTGGGCATTTGTGTCAGTACAGGTAACTGCTAACCTCTTGATGTAATAGCACCAATAATGATTGCTTGTGAGTATGCTACAACAAAACTTAAACTACCTTGAGAAGACAATATCAAGTATTTGGGACCTTTAGTATAATTTAAAGGCAAAATCAACAAATAAAGCAACAGCAGCCTGAATAGGTAACTGAAGTGCAAAATAATAAAATAAATCTCTTACCTGCCAAGGATGGAGCGGGATTAATTCAGAACCCCATCAGGGCATGGTTAGGGTGCCAAGCAGATGGGAGCTCTGGTAAAATGAGCAGGAAAGAATTTGTAGTAAAGGAGGTTTTCTCAAGTGCAATAGTGGTTTGCTGAATGAACACTTAGTATTCTGGATATATGGAAACAATGGGTGGTAGATTACTTAAATAGGTTACACAGCAGGCACTAGCAATGGAAGAGGGGAGGGAGTAACTTTAGAAGTCAGATTACCATAAGAGGCAGAAGCCAGGGACATAGCCTTTTAAAACAACAAGAAAAGGGTGGGAGTGTTGGGAAAAATCCATTTGTGGTTCTGTGGTTAGAATTTCAGAAACATTTAGCTTAATACCTCAGTAGGGAGTGGGGCAGACTCAAAGAACAGAGGGAAAAAAGTAGCAAGGTAAATAGAAATGCACTATAATGCAACTTTAATCAGGAAGATACAGACATAAAATGTATTGGAGCAGAATTCACAATACTGCCAACTACTCAAATCCACCACAGATTAAGGCACCAGATTACTAGTTTAAACTGGTATATAACAGCTATATAAAGTACTGAAGCATAAACTCTGGAGCAGTATTCACAGTACTTTCCAATACTGCAAACTTACCACAGACTGAGGCACCAGACCATGCAGACCTTTACCAGTAACACTATAATGAATGACTAAATGAGGCTCAAATCCAGCAAGCAGATCATAGTCCTGCCATAACTGTGAAAGAGGTTAAAATGTAGGTCCAGACTCGGTTCAAAATGCAAAAAAACAACCAACCAACCAAACAAACAAAAAACTACCTTTTCAATGTAATTCCACTTATGGAAATAGAAGTATGGTATAATATTTAAGCTCCTACTTCAAATTAAGCTACAAGACTAAGGTCCCAGGACAAACAGTTATAAATGCATTCCAAGCCTCACACCCAGCTGGAAGTGACAACTATACCAAAGCTTACACTGAAGCCTTGTGCAGTCACTTGTGTAAGTGTATAGACTCAACTGTTCCAGACAGAATCAAAGCCAGAGGCCCAAGAAAAAAAAAAACAAGCCACCTTGGTGGACATCCAGCATCAACAAACATTTCAACAAACACTGATGTCTAGGAAAACTAAGCCGAGACCCAAGAATGGAAAGGGACCCTCCTCAGCTTCAACAGGCAAATATGACAATGTGTCAAATCCTCTAAGGGTAACACTGATAAAAACTTAGCAGTCACAGCCGAGGATAACCATAAGGCCTTTTACTGCTATTTACATTGCCTAAAACGTATGACCCAATTGTATGCCAAGCTAGAGACTAACTGTATCACACACGCTGATAACGCAGTGATAATAAATATACTAGTGGACAGATATGGTAAAAATTTAATTCCTTTATCCCCTGCACACTTATCACAAACCTTGCCCCTAACCCCCTAACTGTATATATCCTAGAGCAGGTCATTAAAGCCTTGTCTAAAACAAAAAAAAAAACAGCCTCTGTGGGACCAGATGGCATCCCAGGCTGTCTTCTAAGCAAACTAAAGCATAAACTACCATTGCCATTAAGTACCCTATTTAGTCATAGCCTAACCACAGGCTTTGCTCTGGTGGAATGGAGAACAGTGACAACTATTCCCCTACACAAAGGTGGATTATCACCAGATCCAGGGCATCATGGACCCATAAGTCTGACCAACCTCATCTGTAAGGCCATGGAATGGATCATTATGGATATCATAAATAAAGACATAGGCAGCCTCCAAACTCTGGATCCAATCCAGTATGGCTTCATTAGGGGCAGATTCTGCCTGTTAAACCTGGTGTATGTATTTCAACATGTGACCAGGTCCACTGACCGGGGCAGATCTGTGCACATAGCATACCTCAACTTGGGGACAGTCTTTGACACAATCCCACACTCAGGCATTATAGATAAACTTAGCAAACTGAATGTAAACCCCTTTGTTGTGAGATGGGTTGCAAGCTGGCTCACAAACCAGTCACACACTATCAAAATGGGTGACTGTACATCAGACGATAGACTGCCAACAGTGGGGGGCTACAAGGGTCAGTGCTGGGCCTCCTATTATTTGGTTTATAGTTTGCAGAAGCTCAGGACCAAATTAAGGGGCTGTGATTGATCAAGTCTGCAGACGACTGTAAAATGGGTGCAATTATTGAATCTCCAAATGATGTCAGTGTACTTCAGTAGGGTCTTACTCAGACCAATGACTGTTGTCTTAGCCGTGGTCTCAAACTTGAATGCAAAGAAATGCATCATCATTCTTTGCAGTAAAAACTAAGTCCTATCACACTATCAAATTAACAACAATACCCTATGTACCAACTAAATGGTAAGGGATCAGGGATCACAAGTAGACTGTGACATTAACTTTGACCACCATGTGTCTACTGTACTAAGGAAGGCTTTCTACTTAGCATACTTTATTAGCAAAGGCATCACCTCTAGAGCAAAGGAGGTTATAACCCCCTATACTCGTCACTATTCAGGCCCATAATTGAGCATAAAGCTCCTTTTGGCATGTACCACACAAAGCACCTGCAACAACTGGAGACACCTCCAAGGTTTCTAACAAAGAAGATCAAGGAACTCCAGCACTTTCCTTACACAGACTGACTAAAGTCCCTGTCACTATACCCTGTATCATACAGACTTCTTAGGGGAGACTAATGCCTGGCTTATAGAGCAACCTCCGACCCAAACTTAATGAAATCGCTGCACATACGTAAATCAAATGGGACTAGAGCTACCTGTTCCAGGGCCATAAATATGGCCTGCAACATGAATAGGATGTGCTGGAGGGACAGCTTTGTCTTCCAGCAACTGTCACGTCTTTGGAATAGGCTGCCAATTCATGTGAAGCAAAGCACCTCTATGACACTGTCGAAAAGGAGCTTGGATGAGTGGATGGGGCACCATAAATTCTTACTGGAGATAGTGCCCACAACCCTCCTGGACACGAGCAGTCATTACTAAATACAATCCATGGGTATTGACTAGACTATCTCTGGTATTGCATTGGGTGAAATGGCTAGGCAAGTAACCTCTTATGATCCTATGGACCTATATACCAAAGTCATTCTATTCCTAGGGCTATGATAATTATGAAAATTGGGGCATGAATAGCTAGGCTTAAAAAGGTTCTTTTGCCATTAGTTAAGGTCTTATAATCATATCATTTTTACAGTGAGTTGAAAATGCATGAAATTGTTTTCCTCAGAAAGCAGTGAAACAAAAACATGTTGGAATCCATGAATATATTTAATAACCCAAATCTGTTATAGTGGAATGTAAGAAAAGGTAGGAAACCGATTAGCAATGAGCTTCTCTTTGGAAAAGCTACAACTTAATCAAAGTTTAATTTTCTGACCTTGCTGTAGTTACCAGCAGGGAAAACTGCTAATAGGAGTTTGAGTATGTTATCTACTGCTTGATTATCATAAAATAAAAATAAATAATAAAAATGTATTACTTAGGTCGGCTGTAGTTCATAATACATTATTTCAACCAGTAAAGGTCTAAATCATTTATTCACATATTCATATCCAAATTTGTCAAAAGATAGGCCTGAGCTTTAGCAAGCAATCTCATTAAATGTGAGAGAACAATCACAAGTGATGATCTTTAAATGGGTGCAAATTGGTCTCTGTGCAACACAAACACAAGCTGTTAGCACATCATTTTAGCCTACATCTGCCATCAACACTAGTTACAACACAAAAGCACAGCCAGTGGGTGGTTGGAGGAGGATTCACAGCAGGGTTTCTGTAAAGATACTGAATACCATGTGTAATCCTCCTCCATCTCGTTATTGAAGTCTTGCTACTAAATATTTCATTTATTTATGTGTGTGTGTCTATGTATGTATTCATATACATATTAAATTTAATGAAACCAAAAAGTAATCAATTTTCAGGCATAAACCATAAAGGTCTAATACACATGCACACAAGCACCTCTCAGCTCTCCTTAATTTGGAGGATCACATCTAATGTGTTCTCAAACTTTTGTTCCATCCACCCTATATTTAGAAGTTATTTTGAGTTAATAGCACCAGTAAGAGTACCTAATATAGAAGCATTTGCCTAATTTTTTTTTTCTTTCTCCATAATTCCAAGGTAACAGTTGAAAGACATGAGACATATATATATATACACGCAGATTGTGCTAACACATAGGTTCATAGGTTCATACTAGGCTATCTGCCTTGGGGCAATTATAAGCCTAGCCCGATTCTGTATGGCTTACGCCACCCCTTGATTTGAGTATACTGTGCCCTTTTTAAGGTTTAGTTTACTGTGCCTCTGTCCAATAGTGACACGGGAGTAATCCCTGGGACAAACCTACGATCCCCCATCCACCTATCGAGATTCTTCTTGAAGAGATTCAGTGAGGTGCTCTGCCTCACATGAACTGGAATTCTATTCCAGAGCGAAGGGAGCCTCTGGGTTATGAACCTGTCCCTCCAGCAAGTTCTATTTATTTCTGTGCTGAGGTTCAAGTCCCTCGAGCATGTGGCTCTAAGGGATTTAGCTTTACTGAGGTGGAGCATGTCCATTAATTCTGGATTTGACATAGCTTTGTATGTCAGGCATAGATCGCCTTGAAGTAGGCGGTATGCAACTGAGTAGAGCTGGAGTTTTTTTAACCGAGCAGCATATGGCATCTGTTTGAGACCCTTGATCCTCTTGGTGAGATACTTTGGGGTCTTTCTAATTGCTGCAGGTGTCAGGTAAGGTACATCCCAAAAGGGCATTGTATTCTATGATGGGCCTGATGAGGGATGAATAAAGGGGCACAATTACCTCTCTTGATCTAGATGTGAAACCCTTCGTGATGAGGTGGGCTATGTAGAAGGTCTTTCTAACCACTTTGGCAATGTGGTTTTCAAAGGAGAGATTGCTATCAACTTGGGTCCCCAGGTCCCTAATAACTTTCTCTGTACTTAATGGGTTTCCCTATGTGGTAATTTGTGGGCACATTGTTTTTGCCAAAGGGTATGACTATACATTTTTTGGCATTTAGCTTTAAACCATGGCGCTGGCACCAGTTATTTGTCTCTGTGAGACCTTTTTGAAGGATGTTTGTGTCAGCTGGAGAGTTGATTATGGCGCCCAGTTTGCAGTCGTCTGCGAACTTGGTGAGCCATAGTCCTCCCACGTTTGCCTGTACCTCGGAAAAGTATATACCGAACAAGAGTGGTCCCAGGACAGAACCCTGTGGGATGCCACTTGTGACCGGTTTCGAGTCGGGCATGGCTCCAGCAATTCTCACTCTGTGGGTTCTGTCTTTGAGCCAGTTTGCGACCCATCTTGTGACATAAGGGTTTATATTTAAGCTGGATAGCTTATCTATGATGCCCGAGTGGGGTATTGTGTCAAATGCCTTTGCAAGGTCCAGATAGACTGTGTGGACTACCTTCCCTTCATCTATGGCTTTGGTGACTGTTTTGAAGAAGTCAACCAGGTTCAAAAGGCAGGATCTGCCCTTGACAAAGCCGAAATGGGTAGGATCTAGTGTCTGTTGGTCCCCAATGTCATTGTTTATGAGCTCCATGATGATCCTCTCCATAGCCTTGCAGACTAAGCTAGTCAGGCTTATGGGGCGATAGTTTCCAGGGTCCGTAGAGGCTCCACCTTTGTGGAGTGGGACCACTGTTGCTGTACGCCATTCTGTGGGCACATATCCTGTAGTGAGGCTGAGATTGTATAGCTGTTTTATTTGAGGGATTAGTTCCTCTTGGAGTTCATGTAGGACGCAACCTGGGACGCCATCTGGTCACATGGAAGCAGTGTTTTTTGCTTTGGAGAGGGCAGCCTTCACCTGAGCATCAGAGATGTTTGGGAGGCAGCCCTCTGCCGGGATAGATACTTGCTCTTTTGGGGGAGTGAGGGGAGAAGTTTGCACTGAACCTGTCTGCCAGGATATTGGCGATGTCTGTGGGTTCAGTGTATTTTTTGTCATTTAGAATCAACTCAGAACAAGTCTGGGAGTTGCATCCCAGGATTCTAACATAACTGAAAAAAGCCTTATGATTTTCTTTGGTGTCCTGTGCAATTTTTCTCTCGAAGCTGGCCTTGGAGGATTTTATGAGGGATCGTAATTTTTTGCTAGTATTGATCAGAGATGCCTTCCCTATTAGGGATTTTGCTCTATCATGTAGTAGCTTCCTCCTTCTGTTGTACAGTTTATTTATGGCAGGGGTCCACCAGACTGGACGCCTGCCTTTGGATGATTGGGTCTTGGTTTGTTTGGGATAGCATGATCCATGCATTCCTGGAGATGTCCGTAGAATGCGTTTATATAGGATTCTGCAGTTTGGGCTGTAGTTTCCACTGGCCCTGGGGCCTTAAAGGATTCCACTTCAGTTTTGAGAAGTGAGAAGTTCGCTTTTGAGAAGTTTTTCACTGTGGTTTTCTGGGCTGGGGGTGGGGTCGGGATGTGGACATCCAGTGAAATTAATTTATGGTCTGATCTTACCAATGAGGGATATACTTCTGGTGTGGAGCATAGAGTCCCCATGTTGGTAATGATCAGGTCTAGTATGTTGTCCCTCTTGTGGGAGTGGTGACTAGTTGTTCCATAGCATTTGAGTTTATAATTTCCAGGAACCTTTGGGCTAAGGTGCTGGGGCTTGAGTAGTGCTCCCAGTCAATGTTTGGGTAGTTGAAGTCGCCCAATATAATGGTGTTCGGAGAGATCTTCATGTTCTCCAATGTTTTCAGGAAAGCCGAGTGTGATTCCTGACTTTGAGAGGGTGGTCTGTAGGATGCTATAAACTGAAAACCAGTCTTGCCCACTGTTAGTTGCACATGGATGGTCTCCGATACTGCATGCCACTAACCTGGAGGTGTGGATATCCTTGATAAATATGGAAACTCCCTCCTTTTGTGGTTCGGTCCTGGTTTTGGGGCAAAAGCATGATATGAGGTATAGCCTGGTAGTGCTGGGGTGCTCTCTGGAGCCTTGAACCAGGTTTCTGTCACTGCACAGATATCCATGTTCTCCATACTGAGGACAGCTTGAGTGCATGCATCTTGAGGTTAAGACTTCTGCTTAGCAGCATTACCCTTAGTTTCTTGTTCCTTGTGCTGTCTATGGGGGTGGGTTTGACTTTTGAGCCTTGCCTAAAAAAGGCACTATGGGGGTGGCAAGAGCCTTTGCCAATATCCGAAAGCCCAGTGGTGACAGGTGCAAGCCATCCCTAGCGAAGCAACGTGGCTTATCGAGCATGTCATCCCAGGCTGACAGACACTGGATCCCCTTTGAATGATACCAAAATTTTAGCCAATTGTTAAAATCGATCATTTTGTCTTTGTACTGTGGCATCATTCTAGGTGAGGGTAATATGCAGCTGTTTATCACATTAGAGGAGTGGGTCACTTTTGCTGGCTCCAGCTTCTTACCAAACAAAAAAAAAATCATGTTTATTGCAGTCTTGTGCAAAAACTTCTTACAATGAAATATGAGTACACTTGACAAAACAAATATAAATATCTATAACTGTCTAATCAATAAAAAAGGGTATTTAGTCATGGATATGGCCTTTCCCACTACCTCCATTACCAGCTTGGT